>NW_009259685.1:5358708-5364618 GCF_000687185.1 Egretta garzetta
GGAGGGGGGTGCCTTAAAATGTACACAGAGCACAAAGGAACTCAATAGAGTGTAAGAGCTCATTTTATCTGCCTTTTAGTATACGATGCTAATAACAAACCCTGTAGAACATTTATTTCCAAATTTGTTTGGGCCATGAAGCAGTGCTAACATCAACCCTCAATATTCCGCCCCCCTTCATTAGCATTAAGTACCCTAACCTTTAAGTGAGAACCCTTCAAAAGCAACATACTTTATCTCAAATAACACAGCAGGACCTATTGATCCCACTTTTGGAACTACAGCTGCAGTTTAAGGGAGCAGAAGGGGAAGTAACCTGAAGGATTTAGAAATTAAAACATAACAACTGTACTTAAATCTTACACAATACATGGACTTAACCACAGCCTGTAGCAAGAGCGCATGGCAATATATACCATCAAATCAGAGGCAAACTATGGAGAAACACTTGCACTTACCAAGTGTTCATCAGCTGTCAGAAAAGTATATTAAAATCTCAAAGTTCCATGTACATTCTTATAACTGTAGTCCAATTAGCTTGTCCGTAATTCTGGTCCATCTAAATTAACAGAACTTCACAGTCTGCAGAAATTCTACTGATTCAATTGTATCTTCTCAATCCAGTCAAATCACATCATGACCTTTGCCTTTAAAAGATCCCACCATAGCCATTGTGGAGGATTAATTTAAATTACATTTCTTCTATTCATTCTTTCCACTCTCAAGGAAAGGTTGCTCCATTCTTCCCCGCAATCCAGCTTGCCAGAATAAAGTTAAGAAGTTTATGAATTTTAGATATTACACATAATCAATATTTGATGCCAACATTTCTTTGCTCTTCAAAGAGATGAGCTCTTCAGAGTCCAAAATAAAACTATCAACTATCAGTACAGCGTCCTGATCTCTATTTCAATCCACTTTGTCTTTTGGCACGGTCTCATGCACTAACCACTGTACTGAAGCTGATAAGTTCTTCCCAGCAGAAAGGCCTCTCTGTCCTTCCACTATTATTTTGTCTGTCAGGGATGCTACAGCAGCATTTTGAGTAAACAAAGGGAGCACATAATCTGGCCAGTACCACTGTTTGACAAACCAGAATAGACCGTAAAAATATTTATGAATGCATTTGTGTGTATGTATATAGAGAAAAAACCATACACACATTCACCCATGCACCCCTATGTGTGTGTGTGTATGTATATATGTATTTATATATATTTATATATATAAATATATATATAAACTGGAAGGCAAGGTTAATTTTGACCATGCATACAGTAAACCAGGAAACATTTATAAATGCTGTTTGCAAACAGTCCTTTAAGAAATTACAAGTGTCACAGATACATCTTATAATTAATATAAAGTTTTTAAATTATACATAGGTTTCACTGTCAGGAGGGACCATTACTATGATCCAGTCATCTAACTAGGATAATTTTGGTCACTGAGCCACACCTAACAATTCCCACACAGAAGTTACTGCTCAAATGAGTTTTGCCTATCATAGCCTACATTTCATTCCAATACATTTGTCACACATTACTACAATATCTATCAACACTCTAGCTTTACTATACAGATGCCTTATACCTGAACTTTCTTTGATCTTTCAGAACCTTGAGCAAACCAAACATCACCTGTGGGGTAAGGGCAGCTTCTAGTGAACTGAAACGCTAGAGGAAGGCAGTTCGCTAGCATCTCCAGCTTGCTTCATGCCACCCTGCGTAAGACACCAGAAATCTCTCCGTTTCAATGGTTCTGCACATAGTGACTCGCATCCTTCACTTCACATGCTAAGCTATAGTGGAATGCACTGGGACTGATCATACCAAACAAGTATGGACTTCTCTGTGTGAACAGAGATTCTGTCCGTAGACGCCTTGGGGCAAGGATGCTATCCTTCCATTCATTTTTGAATGGCCAGGTCTACCTCCAGAAAAACTGATAATGGAAAAATGATGCAACAGCTTTCACTGGTGATGAGCTCCTAGGACCAAGGGATAAGGAGTACAGTTATCAGCCTAAATGCTGTTAAAATGGTGAGAATATCTTGGGAACAACTGCTGCAAAAAGAAGCTAAATGAAACAACATTTCAGAAGATACTAATAGTTTATATACCAGTTGCTGTTGCTAAGGCTGAAGAGATTATCAGTTAGGTCTGCTCATCACTTCCTCCCTGGCTAGCTGCCTACAAGGGCAATTCCAAACTCTTTTCAGCCACAGTATGACATGTAAACCTGAACAATATGACACTAAGTCTTGTTAACTCAAATCCTTATGATTCAGTCACAAAAGTAAGGCTCCCATACACACCCTAGTTCTCACAAGCCTAATGCTTGTAGGACTAGTTATACAATGATGGAAGTCAACCCAGATGCTATCGTGAAGTCAAAGGGGATTTTTTTTCTTCTTCATGTTTTGGGACACAGGGTGGCATTAGACATACCTGAAAGACAACATGACTGATAGTCAGGAGCAGCCAGACAGTTTGTCCTAAGATTGATCATCCCAGTTATCAGCTACCTATAGACATTAATACAAACACTCACAGAAACACAGTTCTTGATATGAAGACTGACTTGTGGAAAATAATATTCAACACTTATGCATAACTTTTTATAAAGCTTAGAAATTTTTAGTCACCAAATAAGCAAGAAGGAAACCAGGGACTCAAACATGCCATAAAGCAACACTTCCCACAAGGGAAGTGGCAAGGGGAGACAAGCACCTGGCTTGGCAAGAAGTGAACCAAATCTGCTGGTTAAAAATAGAAATCTCTAAATCCTCAGGTTTCATTTGTAATTGAGTTTGCTAGACCTGATCTATGGCTATAGATAAATCTCTGAAGGTGCCAGCATGTACAGAGAGCTGGGAACAAGTGTAGTATCAACTGCTCCACTCATTTCAAATGCCATTTTCAAAATTTTTAGTGTTGGCATCGTCAGCAATTTGGGGCTTATAAACAAGGTCAAAGTTGATGAGAGCAGCAGGAAAAAAATCCCTCTCTTTTAAAGGACGTTTTTATGGGGAATGCTAAATCTACAAAATAAACAAATACATGCAATTATGAACCAGGGCCTATTTCTACAAAAAATTCACAGTAGATCAAAAAGTTAAGCACATGAATTATTCCTCGCAAATAAATGGAGCTCCCCGTATTTGCAGTTATGCAACTCTCACATTTCCTCTTATCAAAATGTTAGTGATATGCCTCTGCAACATATTAGCTCTTTTTTTTTTTTTAACCTTCTGGGAAAAAAAGAAGAACAAAAAAACCAAAAAAACAATTACAACACAGCATCTCTACAACCGAAGTTGAAGGACAAGTTTTGTCAATAGTTATCCTATAAAAAGACTAACATGTGTTTTCCCAAGAGGCAGATAGCCCATTGCAGGCAATGCATTCATATGAGTACTCAAAGGAAAAGAATACATTTGCTCAAGTTATTTTAAGACCACTTATGATTATGGGCTTGAGATAAATATAAGTTAAATATCAGAATTAAGTGTTTACCTCTAGTTCAAGACTATTTTTCTCCAAACCCTGATACTGATCTCGTTGGCCTTCAGATTAAATAAGTTTGCAAAACAATTTTTCCTGCCAGTAATAGATAAGTGAGCAAAAATGGAATTTTCTAATAAAAGCTAGTTGCAAATTCACTTATAGAAAGGATACTGACGGAACAAAACAACTCCCTCCACCTAGACCATTAATTTATCCCCGTATTTGCAGTTATGCAACTCTCACATTTCCTCTTATCAAAATGTTAGTGATATGCCTCTGCAACATTTAGCTTCTTTTTTTTTTTTAACCTTCTGGGAAAAAAAGAAGAACAAAAAAACAATTACAACACAGCATCTCTACAACCGAAGTTGAAGGACAAGTTTTGTCAATAGTTATCCTATAAAAAGACTAACGTGTTTTCCCAAGAGGCAGATAGCCCATTGCAGGCAATGCATTCATATGAGTACTCAAAGGAAAAGAACACATTTGCTCAAGTTATTTTAAGACCACTTATGATTATGGGCTTGAGATAAATATAAGTTAAATATCAGAATTAAGTGTTTACCTCTAGTTCAAGACTATTTTTCTCCAAACCCTGATACTGATCTCGTTGGCCTTCAGATTAAATAAGTTTGCAAAACAATTTTTCCTGCCAGTAATAGATAAGTGAGCAAAAATGGAATTTTCTAATAAAAGCTAGTTGCAAATTCACTTATAGAAAGGATACTGACGGAACAAAACAACTCCCTCCACCTAGACCATTAATTTAATTCAAAACAACGGACAACAACAGGAAAAAGATGAGTGATTCAGATGTAGAGTCTGGATCTCTCTTTTTGCTGTTCTTGCTAGTTACACTTTTTTTTCTTACCAGCAGCTAAAGGATGATGCCCAATGCACTGGTTTATCGTCAATATTAAAGACTTATCTAATGCTTCAGGTAAGGAATCTAACACTCAGGAAAGCAATAGATGATAAATTGGAAAATCTTGCAGTTCTCTTGGACAATTCAGGTGAGCCTGTACACTCTGACCAAGTTTTATGACAGAATTACACCACTTGTACGAGTCTCCGGGGCCTGGGGTAACAGCATTTTAGGACTCATACCCACATTCATCAAGAGAAGCTCTTCCCTCCACAAACACCGACTTCTTCACCTCTCACACATCTCTGTATATGTGCACATGAACTCATGCTTCTGCCAAATCAATGTATAACAGTTAATGTCATTTTATATCATCAATTTGAACAGCATGTTGGAATGAGTATTATCAGGTGAGGAAGGAGGGGAGAGTGTGCAGAGATAAAGAGGCAACAGAGGCATGGATCCATTATCATTTTTCAATAGAGTGAGCTCTGACAGACAAGCTCTGGAAGACTGAGCTCCAATTTTAACAGGTTATTACCCTGAATTTCCCCACTTCCCGACACACTCAAGGGCAATGCAATGAGGCCTTGCGTCTCAGGTACCTCAGTCCTCAGCAGATGAGTTTAGACCGCTGGCGAAGACAGGCATGTGTCTGTGCCTCAAATGTGTCCATTTGCAACCTCCACAGGAGACCCTGTTACCTGTTATAAAACTAACATAACAAAAAGCTGCATGAACACACTTTAAACCACTGAGGCAAAATCTAACAGAGCTCTTCTGCTAGTCCTAAATTTCACTGCTATTTGAGGGTCTAATCGGAATTTTTATCTGCACACACAATCCTTCTCTCCCCTCCTTACTCACCTGATAATAGCCATTGAACACCTGCAGTTACACAGAGACCAGTGCCTATGGGGCCTTACTGGGATCAGTGGCTGTGGGTACTTCAAAGACCAATAGCATTTTTAAGAGGATGTGATCGGTTGACCTCGGCTGGATGCCAGGTGCCCACCACAGCCACTCCATCACTCTCCTCCCCCTCAGCTGGACAAGGGAGAGAAAATATATCGAAAGACTCGTGGGTCAAGATAAGGAGAGGGAGAGATCGCTCAGCAATTACAATCATGGGCAAGACAGGCTCAGCTTGGTAAAATCAGTTTAATTTAGTACCAGTCAAATCAGAGTAGGAGAGAATAAAAAAAAAAACCCACCTGAATCTTAGAACACTTTCCCCACACCCCTCCCTTCTTCCCAGGCTCAACTTCACTCCTGACTTTCTCTACCTCCACTCCCCCCAGCAGCACAGGGGAATGGGGGCTGGGGTCAGTCCATCCCACGCTGTCCCTGACGCTCCTTCCTCCCCAGGGGGAGGACTCCTCACCCTCTGCCCCTGCTCCAGCCCGGGGCCCCTCCCCCGGCAGACAGTCCCCCACGCGCTGCTCCAGCCTGGGTCCCTCCTTCCCACAGGGTGCAGTCCCTCAGGAGCAGACGGCTCCAGCGTGGGTCCCCGCGGGGTCACCAGCCCCGCCAGCA
>NW_009259685.1:5364743-5370814 GCF_000687185.1 Egretta garzetta
GGCTGCGGGGGAATCTCTGCTCCGGCGCCTGGAGCCCCTCCTGCCCCTCCTGCCGCACCGGCCTGGGGGGCTGCGGGGCTGCGCCTCTCACACGTTCTCACTTCTCTCTCTCCGGCTACTGTCTCACAACAGGTTTTTTTTTCCTTCTTAACTGTGTTATCCCAGAGGCACTACCACCATTGCTGATGGGATTGGCCTTGGCCAGCAGCTGACATAGAGAAAGCTTCTGGCAGCTTCTCACACAAGCCATCTCTGTAGCCCCCCGTTACCAAAACTTTGCCATGCAAACCCAATACAGAGGATCAGTTCCCTAATGCTGTTTACAGTATGGCTCCACATGAAGAGTTACGTTGGCACAACTGAAAGGAGCCATTAGACAACTGCCTGACATAAAGAGCCAGAATTGCCAAGGAGGACAACAAACCACACCACCAATCTCTGACTGGCACAGCATTCTCCACTTGCACCTGCCAGCCTTCAGGGAACACAGCATACAGTGGTTTTCAGGTCACAAAGAGAAGCTTTTATTAGAGGACAGGAATTAAGGGAGGTGTCTAGTTGCTTGTTCGGGGGTTTTTTGAAGTATTTTATCAAGTGAAAGTCAGAATATGGATTTGCAGTGTCAGAAACAGGTGCGAGAGACAACAGTACTACCAACCTCATCTTTAGCTACTTCAGCATCACAGCTAGTTCATTAGGCTCATAAGAGTCATTAGACTCTTGGCCTACCCCAAGCTGATATGCCATGAAGAGCGCTATCAGGAAACAGTCCTCCCTATTCCCTTCCAAAGCTGAAATCCCATCTTTTGGCTAAACTACGAGTCCCGTGTTGCAGTACGGGGTAATAAAACACCAGACTCTAGCAGCAACTTTGAGTACTTACTCTCTCCTAGACATTCTTTTTAAACCTAAGCAATGATGTTGAAATACTTACAAAGTAGCAAGGAAAAGCATGCACTGGAGCAAGAGAAGCTAGATAAAAATCAGAATACACACACACTGGTTTTGATGATAAAATCTAATGGAACAACCACATAACCAAGTTCAGAATAAAAAAAGCAAACAAGACAAAACAGAAAAGGCCATCAACAACTGAACTCAGATTAAGTAACATACCAGCCCAATGACTGTGGACAATCCTTTTTCACAGCCTCCAACTTTGACTTTGACTTAGTACAGAAATCCTAAAAAATTGCAGTATTTTGAGACACAAGGCAACACACATGCCCTGTCCTCCCGTAACTCCTGGCTTTGCCGGTTTTCTTCAAGCACTCAGTAATTCCACTTCTATCAGACAAGGTCAACAGAAAGGGCTTCATCCCGTACATCTTCTCCCATACCAAAGCCCTTTCAGCGGTGCTCCTAGGATACACTTCATAACTAGGGGGGTTTTACCAGTGCAAATGTTAGCGGGCTTCAAAGAATCACAGAATGGCAAGGGTTGGAAGGGACCTCGGGAGATCACCTAGTCCAACCCCCCCTGCAGGTTCACCCAGAGCAGGTTGTACAGGACATCGTCCAGGCGGGCTTTGAATATCTCCAAAGAAGGAGACTCCACAACCCGCCTGGGCAGCCTGTTCCAGGGCTCTGTCACCCTCAAAGTAAAGAAGTTTTTCCTCATATTCAACTGAAACCTCTTATGCTTTGATTTGTGCCCATCGCCCCTTGTCCTGTTGCCGGGCACCACTTTGAAACCAGGTCACTAAAATGCTCCAGATTATGAAAACACACACAAAAAAGTTTCTGAAGTGACTTTATGCTGGAGAAAACACGGTGAAGAACAACTGCCTAAAGGTTTTTAAAACCTCAACACAAATATTCATTCGCATACCTTTGTCTGTAGAGTTCACCAGCAACAGAAATGAGTGATTCAGCAACAACCTTACTGTGGGTCAGAAGAACAGGGCCCAAAATTATTAAAATACTCTCTCTCTAGCTACAGAGGCCTTATAATTAACTTTACATTAAGCAGTCTTGATTCTCAGTTAAACCTAAGTCTAACCAGAAAGCACATTTCAATAGCGTTCTGGGTTTCCACCTAGACTAGCAATTCAGAGGAAGGCAGCAGCACAGAAAGCAGCTCAATTTTGATATTCAGAGAAGGGGTGGGGAAGAGAAGGTGGGAAAATCTCACTATTTGCAGCATGGCCCATCTCTTCAGGCCATCCAATTCATGTTATAAGCCAATCCTGCAGCCATCACATATGCTTTAACTCATTCATCCCATGTATTTAGTAAAGCCTAAGAAAGCATCCCAGCATTACAGAGAGAGAAGACAGCAGCAGGCTGCATTTCAGCATTCTTAAAGTTATAATTTCTGTAAGCTTCTCCTAAACCAAACAAATACTGCTAAGTTGTTGCATGCTGCTGTTAATCTAGCAAATTATATGATAAAGATTCAGAGCTACTCAATCAACATCCTCCAAGTAAAAGAGTAATTTCCATTACTGGGGTTGGTAGCCATGAAAAGGTTGACCAATTCTGTCATAAATGAAGAACCAACAATTCTAAGGCATACTGGAGGTCAGGGATATATCCCAATTTTTAAAATTGGAAAAGGAATGAAGATCTTTATTATCTTGCTATCACACAAGAAGTTTTGTAACACAGATAAGCTAATTAGAGGTAAGTTTGGAAATGATAGTGCCGCTGACACATTACACAGCTTTTAAACTTTTTCTAAAACAAATCGTACAGACTGTTAAAGAAAAGATAACCTTTGAAAAGATAAGTTTTAACAGTTGAGTTAAACGCAAGAATTTCACCTGCAAAGGCCTCGGTGCCGATTTGATATCAATCCCAGCTTTCTGCTACTATCACTGACAAACATCATCCCCCTTGTGAAGTTGCCTGACTTCCTAATATACACCGGGACACAAGTACAGATTTCTTCCCAAAAGGTCCCCAAATAGAGATTCATTTTATTAATATGTTTATACAAAAATAATGAGTATGGAGATAAAGAGTTGATTTGTGCAGCAGACAATTGGATTGTGTCAAAGTACCTCAAGGAAGACACAAAACTGAGAGTAGATGCATGAACAAATCTACTAAATGACCAAAGATTTACAAGCTTTATACTTTGGAATTTATGTTCTAGCAAAAAAATCAAGACCAAGATGCTAATTAAACTGCAATTTTGGGGTCATTAACTTGGTTTACATTTGCTACCTTCCTGACAAATGTTAAGCAAATGTGCTGTACTTAGATGCGACCTGGCAAATTTCTTAGATAAATAATCAGGCGCATTTACAATGCAAACTAAAAGAAAAGCTCCAACCTTTTTTGGAAACAGTTTGCTGTTTTAACAACAACCGATTTAACAGCAAACTGTACCTCAACCCCACGGTTCAAGCGGAGATGCTCCCCGGGCACCTTGGAAGCATTGCAGAGAGCAGACTGCCACCTGCCTTTCGCAGCTCACAGCTGCGATGCTGCAGCCTGGAAATGAAAAACAGCCTACCGCCAACAGTCGACAAACATATCTCATAAGGACAGTTTGAAAAAGGTTTGTAGTGTTTGGCCAAAAAAACCAAAACCAACCAACCAAACAAAAAGAAAACCCCTCATTCTTTTCAATCGGTTACAGCTTTATGAAATGAATTGAAATGAATGAAACACATTAGGGGAGAGCAAACGTAGAGTCTGTAACTTAAAACTGTTTCCAAATAGGAATGTATACGCACGCCAAAAAGGATAAAAGGATGATAATGAAGACAAACAGACGGATTAGGAATAATTTGGAGAACTCGGCACTGACAAGAATTCCCATTAAACAACTCCATAAAATGATGTTACAGAAAATGAGAAGCTCCTCAGTGCTGCTTCCTATAATTACGGCAGCAGCAATACCAATTCACCTCAGGACCCGTAGTAACTTTAGAACACGTTTTACCAAACATCAAGATCATATCAAAATTTTATAAACCAGATGTTAAATCCAGAGCTAAATCATATATCATTGCTGTTCAGAAGTCGGTCATCACAAGATACTAACTGATTACGTACATTAAATAACAAGGTATCGGACTACACACACCCTCCTCCCCACTACCAGCCAACAGTACTGGTAGTACACACCTACTATCAGCTGATAGTGCTATCAACCCTCCACTTACGTGATGCAGCCCTTGCAGACCAGAGTGCAGAGAAGGGTCTGCTCCTGCTCATCCCCCGGAGCTCAGCTGCTCCCTTGGCCAAATTCCTTCACACAACCTCTAACACAGTAACTGAAGGTCGCAGGCAGCTTATGTTGTGTTTCTACAGTTTATGGCTTGTAACGTACAGCTTACTCACTGGAAAGTAATGGACTTCATTCAGTGAAAAACCTCTATTTGTTTAAGAACACACTGTATTTGTATAAGACTACATCAACAGAACTTAGAATCCACGTGGTTTCCCCGAGTAGCTGGGGGGAAAGGAAAAAGCCACCACAGAACTCACCCTCTTCTGAAAACAGCAGCAATACATAGTTACCACCCTTTGCATCCCTACCCAACAGGAAACAAGTACAACAAACCCCATATAACCAAAGTTTACGGATCATTACAAAGTGCACGAGCACTCCTACTACCTGTAAGTATTTGAAGAAAACAGCGCTAGTTAAAGATTAAAAGAAACGAGACGCTACAGATATTACTGCCTTCAGCTTTCCCAACCAAAACAAAACTGTTACAACATCCTAAGGACTAAGCAGTACAACTTAAAAGCAAGTGTTTACACTGCTTAGTTCAAAACAACCTCTCGAACAGGAAAGCAAACTGCCACCCTCCAGAGCAAAATCTTAGCTCTCAGCAGGACTCCTCACAGCTGCTCAGCATTAAAATGAGAAAACGAGATGAATCCATTAGTAAATGTAATAAAGTTAGATTACCAGTACCTGCTAGAGAGGAAGGTGGGAACACAGCACACAATACAGGAGTCTACCAAAATCTTCCCCTAGGCTAAGCAAAGTACCTAAGGCCGTACCCCAGCCTTTCAAGGCAGCAAATACACTTTTGATCGAGTATGCATTATATATATATATATGTTTATATATGACATCATCAAGTTCAACAACTCCTAATAAACCAAACTTTGCTAAACTGAGTCACAGTCCTACTCACATAACAACCAAAAGACACAGGAACTGCCAGAATTAAGATTTGAGTGCAATTTCCATATGAAAAATCCTATTTTTACAGCGCTCTAGCTGGGCTAGCCACAGACCAGCCTTCCGAGCAAAAATTCAAACTAAGAGCGGCTAGCCAGCGCTCAGAAAATACGGTCCTCAAATGCGCTACCTTATGGCTGCCGGAGCACGCTATCACTATAACTTTAACAACAGTTTTTAGTTTTAGGGTGTTTTCCTCAGCTGTAATCTTGCCAGTTCTAACCATCTTCACAAGGGTGCATGGGCATGCATGCACAGACCTCTCCTGCCAAATAATCCTGTCTGCTGAAGGAGGGGATGCGCCGACAGCTCCCCCCACCCCTGCTGCCCCCCAGGAATAACCCCAGGCAGACTATCGTTGTGTCAGTCTACCGTGCATACTTAGCATCTGGAATGACACATCGGACCCTAATAACTGTCACTGATCTGCTCCGCAATCCTCGCGAAAGGATGGATTAACACAACAGACCCGAGGTGTTTCCTTCTGCGCCGCTGCAGAACGGTATAACACGAGCTCCGCAATCCAGAAAATGCCAAAATACGGTTACACCGCAGACCGAAGCCAGCCCAGTTAAGCAACCGAGGACAATAAACGTACGCTGGGACTTCAAAGGGCACGGCAGGAGCATCCCACGGAGGACCCCGCGCTTCTCGGGCAACTGCCGCTGCCCTTCACGCCGCTTCTCTCCAGAAGAGGCAGAGCAAACTTCACTCGCCGAAGTGTGACAAAACCCCTCCAAAACGTTTCGGAGCCACCGCCTGCCCTCGCGCAGCCGGGGCTCGGCGACCGCAAGGCACCTCACCCTCCTGGGCGAGAAAACCCTCCCGCGGGTGCGACCCCCAGGGCAGGAGCGCCGGGGATGGGGGGGGGCACAGCGCGGCTCTCAGCCCCGCCGGAGATTCGGCCGGCGGCCCCGGG
>NW_009259685.1:5371975-5388030 GCF_000687185.1 Egretta garzetta
CGCTGACATTTTCGCCACCACGTACACGCCTGCGGCGAGTCCCTCTCCGCCCCCTCCCTCCTCCCCTCCCTCTACGGCACGGGTCGACGTGTCAGCCCCAAAAGTTTATTTTTAGGCCCTGGGAGAGTCCCCTATAAAGGTCCCGCGGCGTGAGCGGGGCGGTGAGACGTGGCACCGCGGGGCCGGCGGCGCGGGCGCGCAAGCATCTTGCCCAGGTACGTGCGTTCGCGCTTCCCCGCTCGCGGCGTTTTCGACGCATGCCTTTGTGTTCAGCCAGCCCATCCGTAGGAAACCAGGAGGTTATTTTTCTTCGTGCGTGTATTTTAATGAATTCCATCAAAGTTCGGTTGGTTTTGTGTTGGTTTTTGGTTGTTTTTTTTTTTCTTTCGTGGCGATATTTGCACATTTCTGCTACAAACCGCGGCAAAAAACTGACTTGTGTTGGTTGCAGCAAGACCTCTGTTCGAAAGACTAAAAGCACCGAAGAGTTTATTAAAACAAACAAAACCGTGGAAATGAGCCATGCTAAAGTAATCCTATAAAAAATATACTTAATTAAAACAGCCAGAATCAAAACTTATCTGTAAGCCAAAATGTTGCAAATCCAAATTGCCTGAAACGGCCAGCTCAAGGGAGAATGTTACTTTGGCTACGTTATAAAAGAAACTTGTTCGAGGAGAAAAGTTAATGAAAGTTTGAAATTATCATTAAAAAATGAAGCTCTGGAATTTGGAACATTCTTTCTGATTGCTTCTTGGTATTAAAAACAAAACAAGACAAAAAAACCCCACCAAACCACAAAAGCAAATACTAAAGGCCAAACTTTTTTTTCCATTATAGTCATGTAACCCTGACAGTCAAGGATGTTTCCTTATTTATAACAATACAGTTTTGTAAGACACTATTGTAATGTATATTTATGTAGGATCACTTTGCTGTGAAATATCCTCAGCTCCAGAAAATAGTTGTAGAGAAAATAAAAGAATCCATTTTATGCCTCAAAATTGCATCAAAGTAAGTGCAGCTATAGGATGATTCACATATATACCCCATTAACTTGCTAGGAGTGTTTTTAAGATGTTTCTGTTCCCATTAAGTCCCATGCTTTGTCTGTATCTCTGCCTATTACAATAACTTTAGACGTTTTAACTATATACTATAGTATATACTATATATACTTGTTTTTCCAACTGCTGGGAAGAAAAAAACCCAAACATCCACATTTTATCTATGAAAAGTAAGCGCTGCGTATGCAAAAGTAACTGTCAGTAAAAAAAATATAATTAACATTTTAGCACCTGGAATGCTGTACATTTTAGCCCCTAGCAATTCCCCTGCAGTTTGGCTATGAAATAATGGACATATATGTCAAACAAACAAACAAACACCATAAAAACTATAACTTTATATGATACTGGATTAATGATGTACATTACATCCGAAGAAAAATTCCACTGGAATCATACTTTCTTTATATCATCCCCAGAGGTTTTAAGTCACGTGCTTTCTAACTAACTGCCGATCTCATGGAAGAGCAGTAATGATGTCAATGAGTAATTCTATTTCATTCTATTTTACTTTGAGAAGCTCATGGCGAAGAGCTATGAAAGGGGCTGCGAGATTAACCATGTTTGAAATAAAGCTACAAACTGTAACTTGATTTAATGTTACATGTTACTCTCTGCTATGTCTAAGTGCAGAGTTAAATCAGGTTAGTTGAGCGAGACGAGCAATTTTAGGCAAAGCAATCCCCAGACATACCCTTCCGAGTAGTGGCCAAGAGATTTTTGAGTCTGTGCAGGTACCTTGCACAGTGGTGTCTCGATCCCAGGCTAAGCCTCTATGTGTTACTGTAACCAAAATAAATAAGGATATCCTAACGTAACCTAGAAGTATTATGCTGAGGGTAGGGGAGAAAGAAGCAGGAGAAGCTCTGATTTAAGGAAGGGAAAACCCTGAGAAGACCAAGCCCCAATTTCATCCATCCTTCCTTCCCGTATAGATCACCTCCTCCTCTGCCCTGTATTTTCCTGTCACTGTATTTCTCGCTGTTGCTAATTCTTGATCCCTCCTTGCAAGAAAACAGAGCCTAGCATGTTAAGGGATGGCAGCATGTGGAAGCAGTAAGGCACTGCGTTTGGAAGAGGAAAGGCTGCACAGCACCTTCAGGCTTTTGGCCAGTTTGGTGGGAAGCCAGATTTCAGCTCCTCCCTGTGGCGGCAGGATATAAGGAGTGTTAGAAAGCAGGGAAGGGGGTGGATTTCCATCTGTTTAGGAGGGAAAGCCATGGTGTAAGGGAAGGCCTGTCTTCACATTACCCATCAAAAGCACCTTGGATAGTATGTCTGTCTTTCATCACCTAGAAAAACAAAGTCAGATACTCTAAGCCCAAAGTTTAAGTTAGGTTAAAAGGAAAAAGAAAGGGAAAAAAAAGGAGGGAGGAGTTAGCATCAGTAAAACTGAGCCCTGAGCTATGCTCCCATCATAGGGAAAAGACCTTGCTCGCTTCACAGTGACAGAGTTCAAATGCTTCATTTTCATTGCATTTTGTTTTTTTCGCTCCACTGAAAACATCATTTATTTTCGTTAAATTCATGAGAAACATGCAGTGAAAAACTTTGAAATCTCACAGTTCATTGCCTGGTTTTGGTTTTTCAACCACATCAGCTATTACTCAGGAGAAGCCCTCCCAGTGACCACCAACTTTCCAGAGCAGACCAGCCAGGAGCGTGGGGCATGTGAACAAGCTCCCTTTCCTGAACCAATGCTAAAGAACACAGAGTTTGTGCAGTCTGGTATCTTGAATCCGCCCTGCTTATGCGACCTTGCTGAGAGACCTATTCATCAGGTCTACATCGCTGTTTCTTCCTCCTTTCCCATTGACATTCAGGAAAGTATTTGGTCAGCTGCAATTCAGTTGTGTGAGCCTTCAGCATTCCCACCGGCATTGAGCAAAGCTATCTTCCAAGGCTGGATCATCAGGAGTCTGCCATATTTGAATGTCATCCCAAGATGGTTCCCGTAGGGAAGCGTACTGTTAAAAAGCAGGACATACAAGGCTGTAGCCCAGTAGTGCATACCCCAGTAGCAGAGAAAAGACAAGTTCAGACTGAGCAAAATTTTAATTGCCTTAGCAAAAGACACCATTGCAATATTTGCTTTAAATCGCAGGGAAATAAATGCCAGTTACAAACTCTCACCTGCTTTCTGTCGAATTATTGTCTCGTGTTATGTGCTGTATTTAAAGGTTACGCTGACCAGTATCTGTAATATCTATGAATTAGGGACACAGATGAGATTCTAAATTACCTGGCTTTGAGAGCTAGATGTTCATCTGATGAGTTTATATTTACCATTTGTGATCAAAAGAGAAAATAAAGTAGTGTTTCTCATGGTATTTGTATGATTTAGGTTCTTTATAAACAAAATGGTTTAGTTTTAGGAATGCTTAAGGTGATATTTTTGACAGAACTATAAAACATACATAAACATGCACTTGTATTTATAAATGTGTGAGCTGATTTTTAGCAATTGCATCTTTTTTTTTCATTAGTCTCTGACAGATAAGGCAGTTAAAGAAGTTGTTATATGAGCCTTACATAAGGGTCATCTAACTTAAAGTCCCTGAAAGTAGTCAGATATTTGGTGAAAATGATGAATTCTGGGGTACTGATTCATGTGACCTGAAAAAGCCATCCATTTCCTGATTCACCTTCATATCTCCTCCAGGAAAAAAAGGAATATTTTACAATGGATACCTGGAGTCAAACAATTTTTATGTGTGTGTTTTTCTGTCTTTCAGCCACTTCCCAGAACCGATACTTTCAAAATGAAGAGGAAGGTAGGAGTGGGAACAAAGAATGCCTTGGAGAAATCCAGTCAAAAAGTTGGAGGAGTAGAAGTAATAGGAAATATTAATAACTCTGGTCTTTAAATAGGTCATAATTTGGACTGAAATTATGAAGAGTTACAAACCTAAGATGTAAGTCCTACTACATTTGAATCTAGATTCAGGGATTTTTAAATTGATACATAATAAAAATATTTGCATGTTTCTTCCTCTACTTTGGATGATAATATATTCTGCTGCCTTACACAACTTTCTTCTGTAGACTAATTTTAATTTTTTGGTCGTTAACCCCAGGACACCTCCTTAAAGTAAGCCAGGGTATGAATTAGCAATCCATTAGGTGCTCCTCTGTCTGCAGGTCCATACTCATTATACTGGATTCCTGTGTTACTACATCACCCAGAATTACAAGTGGGATTTGGATTAAGAGTACATATGTATGACCTTATCACTGCCAAATGGTCTAAAGCACAGAAGACAGCACTTATCTGGACTTCAGGCTTTTGTGCTGGCCCTTTTGGGGCCATGTGGGTAGAGACGATACTTGGCATAACTCCTGCCTTCACAGAATTAGACCATCACAATTTTTAGAAGAAATCTTAACCACCTGTGTAGCCCTCATACTTGGGCAACATTTCTGTGGCACTGATCTAGCGTTAGGAGCCCTAAATCACATTTACCCTGAGAAAGCGCCCTGACCAGGTGGTGAGTGCCAGTGAAAACAGCATGGGAGGTGACAGTGGAGTTGTCGGCGCACAAGAATTTCATAGTAAATTATCCAAGTAAGCCAGCCCCTAAGTAACTTTTAAAAAGTGATTTAGCTAAATTAGAGCAAACTCCTGTGTGAACATCTTTGTTTTGCTTTGAGCATTGTCCTGGTTTCAGCCGGGATAGGGTTAATTTTCTTCCTAGCAGCTGGCACAGTGCTGTGTTTTGGATTTAGTACTAGAAGAATGTTGATAACTCACTGATGCTTTAGTTGTTGCTAAGCAGTGCTTAGACCAGTCAAGGACTTTTTCAGCTTCCCCTGCTCTGCCAGGGGCACAAGAAGCTGGGAGGGGGCACAGCCAGGACAGCTGCCCCCAACTGGCCACAGGGCTATTCAAAGCTGTATGAGGTCATGCTCAGGGGGAGAGCGTTCGCTGCTCAGCGATGGGATGGGCAATGGTCAGCAGATGGTGAGCAATTGCATTGTGCATCACTTATTTTGTATATTCTTTATATTCTATTGCTATTATTATTATTGTTGTTCTTTTATTAAACTGTCTTTATCCCAACCCAGGGGTTTTACTTTTTTTTTTTTTTTTTTTTTTTTTTTTTTTTTTTCTCCTCTCCCCCGTCCCACTGAGGGAGGCAGGAGGAGTGGACAAGTGACTGTGGAGTGTTCAGCTGCCTGTCAGGTTAAACCACAACAAGCATACCTTAAATCCACTAAAACCCATATGTAAATTAAATTGAAATGAACAAAAAAAAGACTAATCAGAAAAGGGTCTTCCTGTGAAGAGTCTCA
Source organism: Egretta garzetta (assembly GCF_000687185.1). Taxonomy (NCBI): domain Eukaryota; kingdom Metazoa; phylum Chordata; class Aves; order Pelecaniformes; family Ardeidae; genus Egretta; species Egretta garzetta. The sequence goes on from NW_009259685.1 coordinate 5,377,336, forward strand.
CTGACTGTCTTTAATGAGAATTCATTCAGCCTTTATTTAAACTCAGGCAGCATATTTGTGTGACCAAGATCTCACTCACACTCTGCCCTTTCACTCTCTAAGACTCGCACCGAACAAGCTAGAAGTACTTGTCGAGAGGGTTTACGTAGGAAGTAAGACAGTGAGGAGCTTAACAAGATGCATGGCGTGTTATAATGGATTCATTTTTCCAGCCATACGTTCCCTATCAGACCAGACAATTTAGTAGCAGCAATAAAAGTTACAAGTCCGAATCAAGTGATGTTTTCCACAGTTGCTTCTACGCTGTGTTTGTTTGCCTGTTAGGAAAAGACTAGGTGGTGTTACTTACGACCAGTCTTTTTAGTCTGGAATTGTTAAAAAAAAAAAAAGCCTAATGACTTGCAAGTGGCTACAGAAGTAGTATTAGACAAAGACAAAAGGGAAAATAAAACTAATGAGCATTTATCACTGAGAAACTAAAAACAACAACAACAAAAAAATCCAAAGGCACACTTTCTGAATTCATTTACTTTGTTGATTTTACTTGTATACTAAAGCACCCCCCTCAGAGTCTGGTCCTCCGTTCCATCGCTAGTCTAACTCCTGTCAGACTAGAGCAATAGGAGGGTAAGGAGGTACCTACGTCACCCTAGACTTGAAAGGAAGCCCAGCCCGCAGCCCTGCAAAGCTTTTGTGGATCTCGGTTGGCACTGGTGGATTTAGCCTGCTCGGCTTGTCTCTGTTCAAGGTCAAACGTGTAAGCATTAAACACACAGGAGGGAGATTCCCCTATCGAGTATCTTTTGCAAGAGCAGGTGATGTGGGCTGTGCATTAGGGACAGTGGGTACTGACCTCATGTCATGCTGTTGTTAATACCCCTGTCTGTGTCTGATCGCTGCCCTAAACCCCTCCCATACGGTACACAAGTGTCTTTTTTTTTTTTTTTTTTTATGTTTTTCAGAAGTTACCTATATGTAGCACAAAAAATATGTGCAAAATCTGTGTTGAGCTGAACCCTCTACAGTCATACCTATAGCCTTCATGTGGTGCTCTGTCTCAAAGCAATGCTAAAACCAAAGGGGTCCCAACATTTTCCCAAACAGCTGTGAACTTTGCTGGCAAAGTATAGTGCATCTGTTTACTGCAGGCAGCCCATTTAAAAGTGTACAGCTATTTCCTACTACAAGTTGTTTTTTCATTCAAATATGCATAAATCAGCTTGCATTGCAACTTTGTGAGTTCAGGGTATGAGGAAGATGATGTTCCTTGATGAGCAAAAGTGGGAAGCAGTAGCATTTTAGAGCAAGATGGAGCTCATATGCACTTCATGATCCTAATTCTAGTACTACCTAACATTTGAGTGTTTGACTTATTGCCCTTAGAATGCTGCTAATATCAGATGTTTGGTATAAGTTCAGTTATTAAATTTGTATCCCTCTAATTGCTTTCCATAGCCTGAAACAGTTGTAATTATTGAAATTATTTAAAACAGTATTGTATTCAAAATGTTTTTATTGGTTTTCTTTGTATTTTGCTTAATAAAGACTGCTCTATTAAAAATACTACGTGTTAATTATTTGGCTGGACACATGAAAGCATGTAAGAGATTTTGCTGAAGAAGGAAACACCTAGCCTGAGTCAGCTCCAAGAGGCTGGAATTTGATTTTCGAAACCTGAAGTTTCATAAAATAAGCCTCGTTACAAAACACTTAGCAGGAGGAGGGATGTCCAGACATGCTATCAAAGAGCAAGAGCCCCTTTTTTTTTGTTGCTGTTAGCCCCAGATCCACTTAGATTACTAAGGTTTTTTAACTACGTAACGAGACTTAGGGGTTCATTAGTGAGACCAGATTAGAGGAACGCAACTGAAACCAACGTTGACCTTGTAAGTCCACCATCATGCTTTACATGCTACCAGAAGATACCAAAAAGAGACCAGGACTGTAATGTCTACATGCCTTGAAGTACCTCTTGTCTCTAGTGGACATTCTCAATTCAGAGCAGATGCTGAGGGCTTGCAGCAGGGTTGGTGTGTGCACTGATGGTGCTATATAAACAAAATAAGGCTGTTCACTGTTGGTTCTTTCACCAGCCATATGTTTACAAAGACTTTAAAGGCTAAAATTTTAAAAGTAGTTGTAGCATGCCAAAACTGTTAATTAAATAATTTGCATAAGGTTGTCAGATTTCAATCAGGTTTGGTAGCTGTGGGCAGAGATTCTAATTTAATAGACAAGAGTGAGTAAAGGAAGAAATACATAGGAGCTACGTGGCTAATGCCATCTTTTTTATTCTAATAATCAATTCCTACTACTACCAAAAGGAGAGTGTTAATAATAGGACTCAGTCAACAAGTGGAGAAAACCTCAAATTATCTCAAGAAAAAAGGAGGAAAAAATAGCATTCATCCGTCTGCAGACCAAAGCCTCCATGCCTGCTGATATTCTTGACTTTTCACAAACATTGGCTCTGTACTTATGCCCCAAAGACGCAGCAACTTGGACCACAAGATAAGAACTAATTCTAAAATTAAGTCCTTTTCTGAAGAAAAATCTCTCCAAAGCTGCTCATTTTGAGCACTTAGGAGAACTGGATAACTAGCACAAAGGAAGAGACATGTTCATTCCAAAATGTATACACATAGGAGAAAAGCAAGCAGTCACTCAACACCGTAGATGATTGGCAGCTTCTGATTGTAGCATGACAAATCATCTAGCAAAAAAAAAAAAAAATCTGACACATATTCATTAGCATCAGGTTCTGGGAGAGTTTTACATAGCGATTTCTCCATGTGACAGAAGCAAATGCAATGTCATAGCAGTCACACGTTCCAGCAAGCAGCTCTGTGAAAAGATCTGTTGAAGCCTGCTTTCCCTAGACTGTGTCTGATGTCTGAACGGTGAAACCCCCAGGTCCTCCTGCTTTCCATACTCTGGGAAATGTGTGAACCCTGCTCCTCCATCCCTCCCACTCTTGCTGCTCTCCCCATGTCCTCTGGCCTCTTGCCCTCCCACCTGAATGCCCAGCCTGAGCGGTCACCTGTGCAGGGGACAGGCGTGATGACCAGGCTACAGCTCGATACTGGGGACTGACTGATTGACCAGTGGACTGCTGCACACTAGCTACCACGCACGCTGCCTCTCAGAGGCTGGCAGGGGCAAAAAAATGTGCTCTGCGGGCCAGATGGGACTGTTCAGTGACTCCGAAGACTATGAGGGATTGACTGGTAGCCTAATCAACACTTTAGGCAACCAGGATAAAAACTGAAGCTTTTAAAAGTCCTGACATTGTATTTTCATAAAGCAACTTCTCTGTTATGTTTGGGGGGGGGGTTTAATTAGATATGTAAGTTTTCTCAAATTAGAGCAACAAAGCAAATATTTGCATGTATACACAAAGTGTAATGAAAAAACAGCAAATAAATATGCTCTATAATCATCTTTGCTCTTTGAATGTTTATTTAATTCATCTGATTTTCCTTCTTCTGATTTGTGAAGCAATACTGTAAAAGGAGGGGCAACAAGGCCTAGATATTTGTATAGGATAGCCACATTTAGATACTCTTCTTGAGACCCACTTAAAAAGATGTGGTCTCAGTACGTCATCTCACTTGGAGGAACTGAGCACAGAGCAGCTCCAAAAGATGTATAAGATGTTCGATTTTGTTGCCTTTTTACTGGTTCAGTGTAGGAACTCAGGTCTAGGTGTATTAACTATTGGTTTTCTAAACTATTCATGTTAGGTTTTTTTCTTTTAGAGAGGGAACTGGAGAGATGTTTTGTTGTTTGAAGCAAAAAACATATGACCTGGGAAGGTTCTTTATGGTCATAAATGCTTTCATTCTGCTGCTGTGACCAGAAGCAATGTGAATGGATAGAATACTGCTGTTTATATAACTTCATTTCGCAACAGCTGAGGAAATGACAAGATTAACATAACTTCCGAACACTTCTACTCAATGTTTAATGGTTGATGCTCCCAGGGTAGCCTCCCACTTGGCTGACTGAGCGGGATCTTTCTTTCTCACTAGATGCAGTACAAGCATCTGTAAACTTTTTGAAGTTTTGGTCAATAGCAAATCCTTGGCAAAGATTTTTTTCTGACATTACCAGGAGCAAGAATGGGTTATATCATTTCTAGGTTGATACAACCAAAAGCCTTTTAAGGAAATTCAGTGCCTACATTTTCTTGCACACTAATGGGATTTAGAGGAAATAGAGGATTAGCAATTAGAGGAAAACTAATAGATACTGTAAATAAATAAAACTCAAAGTTCCTGCTGTATTTAATGACATCTTGCAGCAAACTGCAAGTCTTAAAAGTGACACGATGTGAAAAAGTGCCTTTTAAGACTGAAACAATTACATTCTGCATGGAACTCTTTGCAAAGAAACACACAAAACAAAATTCAAATTCATATTCTGTATAGCGAATACAACTGAAGAAATCAGCAAGGAAAGACTTAGAGGGTGGCAAAATACTCTCTGGATTTGTTAGTTGAGATCATGAAAGAAAATCAGAATTGTGTCTTCTCATTTTAAATTATAGCTTTCTTTTCCATCCTCAAATTCAGATCACTCATCCAAAAATACAGATAACTGACATATATCCTGCGTTTGATAACCATGCAACATCAAGAGTACAGTTTTTTGGTCTATTTAAGAGCACAACAATGCTGGTTACTGCTGACACTGTTTTCACCCATAAATATCATGCCTTAGGAAAGCACAGAAGAGTTTATCTTCTCAGTGGTTAGCACAACAGGACTCTGGTTTGGCTTGGATCTACCAATGGGCATTACTGTTATATCCAAAAAATTGATAACAGTCTTTCTGTTTGATAGAAAGTTATATGCTGTGATTTTCTGGGGAGGCTGTTACAGATGAACTCTTCAAATCTGATGGGGAAAAAGCCATAGCTGTTCAGATATTATGGTCATATAGAGAGATCTGAGAATCCCATAACACTGGCAGGACCTAGGAATGGAGTGTCTACCTACATCTAATTAAAACATCCTTATGGGTACATTCAGTTTCTCAGAAATTAATTACCTGACAAGCATATGTCTTTACTCAGTATTTATTTTCTCCTTTTTCTTACAACTCTCTTCCCTGTAACTGGAATTAAAGTGCTGAAGGAATGAACAAGTCCTACTGATTGTTTTTTTTCTGGTAAGTTTATAAAGGAAAACACATTTGACTAAAGCCTGTGGAAAATGTAATTTATAATGTCACAGGAATCACTCAGCATGTGTACAGCTGGGTTTGACGATACCAGACCCTGCTTGTTATAAAATCGATAGCAAAGGCCTCAAGGAATGAAGGGTAAATGAAGACAGACTGATGGCTTGTGGGCTCAGACTAGTTTGGGTCATTTGGAGCTAAAAGGGAATGTTTTAACTTGCCAGTGAATTACTATTCCAATGCCAAGGCACAGGAGTGGAGGCCAATCAACGTCTCATGTCTCATTTCAAAAACATTCCCTGTCTTTTACCAAAGTAGTTTTGATTATTTTAGAATAGAGAAGGGGGGAAATGTTGTGCTATGTATGTATATACCGCATGTATGTATATATTAAAACACTTTCTAAAAAGAATAATGAGAGAATAACAAGAATTAAATATTGGATTTTCAACAGAGCTTGCCATAGGCCAACTTCAATTCCACCCACTTAAAAGGAAGCTCTACACTTCCAAAAACCCATCAATGCCCCACTTATTTGTGTTAGTTCACTTCAAGGCGACCTTATTAGAAAAGCTCCATCTTGGAAAAACCCAAGAGCCTTGCACCAGTGTCGGGATCAAAACAAAAAAACTTTTATCCCTCCAAATGTTTGTTATTGCTAGCATAACACTGAAAACGTAGTGGAAGCATAACAGATCTGGTGCAAACAAGGCTGACCCCTGCAGGATCCCACTGGGGTGTCAGCCACTGATGGTGGACCAGGAGCTCGGACAGCGCCATTGCTGTTTCGTTGCTGGAACCACTTTTTAAGCTGATCTCTAAACACTGAGTGAACTAGCGTACAATGGACTGCAAGTTCTTCTGCAAGTAGTAGTAACAGAGGACAACATTAAACAACAGTCTGTAACTCCCTACTAATTTCCCTCTATCTCTTGATCCTGTCTGATAGCTGGAAGATCACAGACTCTAGGCTAAGCCCAGCTCAGCTCCACAGTAGAAAGCACAGAACAAAGAAGGAAAGCTGGAAACACTTTACAGAGTATATTCACTAGTGTGGTACTTGCTTCTATTTTGTGTTTAGGGCTGGAGGATTGCTTGGTACAAAGGAAAAAGAAATCAAAGAGAAGCAGAGATTAAAAGCAAGCAGATGAGGAAAAGCAGTAAGGTACAAAAAAAGTGCAGGGTAAGGAAAAGTGAAAAGACAAAAATATGTCACACTTCATTGTGTCAACCAAATAATAAAATGTTTTCTCAGTACTATGCCTGAAATCCACCCACCCTTTCCCAGACAATATGCAGATAGACCCTCCACTCAGAGCACTCAGATTCTTTAGGGTAAGAGCTGGAATAAGGGCAATGGTCTGTCTAGCCTATGTATCCTGGCTCTGATGGACACCCATACCAAATGCTTAAAAGTTTAGCAAGGCAAACATACAGCTGGCCATCAGTGATTTATGACTTGCAGACATCCAGTAATACAGGATCTTAGTACATTTATACAGTCCTTCATAGACCTATGTTTCCATAATTTATTCCACCACTGACTTCATGCATCCACAGCCTGAAGGTGAGGAATGCCACAGCTGAGGTATGTTTTGAAAAGGCGCACTTCCTTTTGTTTTGAACATCTTCCCACCTGGTTTTCTTTGCCATTGTATCATAAGACAGAGTAACTAGTCATTCCCTATTTGCCTTCTCCAGACCTCATACAATTCTTTGAATCTCAATTTTATGTCTTCTCAGTCTCTTCCAAGTGGAGGGGCCTTGCTGAATTTATATAGTTAAGTTAAACCACATGGAGAAATGATTCTGTAGGGCTGGTCACCTTGCCAGGACTTTTTTGTATCCCTACCACTTCTACTATATTCTTTTTGAGACAGGAGGGATCAGCAGTGCAAACACCATTTTAGGGTTAGGCATACTACAGATTTATATAGCATTAGAAGCAATAGCAGGTCCTCTGGGTTGCTCCCTATTCTTTTCTACTAATTCCTAAGATTCAGTTCTATTTTTGACCACCACGGAGAGCTGAGCTGCTGTTTTCAAAAAAGCAGGTATTGTAGCTCCAGTATCTTGTTCCTGAATGACAACAGCAAGTTCAGAATCCATCACTTCTCATGCAAAGTTAGGGTTGTTTCCTTCTACATGCATCCCATTTCACTTATATACTTACATCCCATAGACATACACTTACATCGCATTACACGTACAATTTCATCTCCCCTCTTAGCATCTACTCACACAACGTCCTGAGGTCTTTTTGCAGAATTTGTAGTTGCTCTTCATCTTTGCTACCCAAAATAACTCAGTATCATCAGCATGTGAACGAGTGCCTCTTGCAGTACATGAAGAATAACAGACGAATTTTCATCAGACTGTATTAAACAGAAATGCTAAAATTAGTATGACAAGCACTTGTGCAAAATGCAACAAAATGCTTTACCTGCAAATGTAGAGAACATTCCACTCTGATTTTTGATGGAGTTGGAAAAAAACCCACAAAAATTGTCAGGATTACCAACTTTACACTGAGGGGTTTGTTTTCCAAACAATTTTTCACAGCTTGTATTATTTCCTTGGTGAACAGCATCAGTCTAAGACATTAGTACCAATTCAGCTCAGAAAGATAATTTTGAGCCCTAAGTTTAAGATTCAATGATGAATACTGACAAGAACTTTTTGAGCTTGCTGTTGTGACCAAAAATTACAAGCCAAAATTACAACTGGAGTTCAAGTGTTTTAAACAACGGTCAGATAGCAAGTTTGGTTATTTCTAGAGCTCTGCTGTGGTTACTTAGGAACTGCAAGTGCAATGGCAGAACGGTCCCAATGAAAACCATCAAGGGTGAATGCTCAGTGCCAGACTGGCTCACAGCTTGCATCAGTGCAACTCATTTCAGCCTCTAGTTACAGTTATAACTGGCCACAATTTAAAACACATGATTTAATGCTTTTGGTCAAGACGTGCTAAACAGGTTAAAATTTCAGACACACAAATCTCCTAGGTAATAGGTTGGCCAGCATTTCCACATACTTTTTATTCCTCATATTAATGAAGCAAATAATATTAATAAGTTGATTTATATAAAAATATAATTTCCAAAGACCTCCTCAGTCCTATCTGAGAAAAACTAACAAGGGGGGATATGATGAAAAAAAAAGGTAGATGAAGAAAAAACTTTTTGTGGAAAAGCTTAGTTAAATTCTTCATGTAATAAGGCTCTCTGGCTCTTGAATACATTGAAAAAAATTTGGAAGAAATCTTTACAAACAAAAAGAAACATAAAAAGTTGTAAAAATAAGAAGAAAACATAAAATTGTTGAAACAAACAACACCCGGGATTAATAATCTTTCAAGGCACCTGATTCTCTTCTGATAATTCCTATTTTCATGGATTCACTTAATACTGAGTATGAAAGTGTGACTGGGTCATTGCTTCCGGTACATACAGCGGGTTCATAGCTGTCTGCATTTTCTTCCCCTCTGTTCAGAGAAAAAAAGCTGAACAGGTAGATACTTGGGCAGTGGAAGAGAGGGAACAGTGTACTCAAAGACTATGTCTAGCAAGTAGCCACAGGACAGGACTGGGCTTTTGAGACAAGTTCGTTCTTTCTATCAGTTTAGTTCAGTGTGACCTCTGTATGATAGTTTTGGTTGACGAAAGTTAATCTTCATACTGTAAAGGCTCCACCAATTTACACATCCCTGTTAATTTAAAAGGCTATTAACACCACTGTTTCAGGCTACAGAGGTTTTTCTGCATAAATATCACTCCCGCAGAAAATGCCCAACGATATCCGGGTCACAGTTCTTTAATATCCAAATAATTTCTATATCCTGTCTTTGAAATATTGCACTAAAATTTTGTATCCTATCCATCAAGTATCCTATCAATTTTAATACAGTAAGGCACTGAATACATTAAGCAATCCTCTTTAAGAGGAAGGCATCAAACTTTCTTATGAAAAGATGATGCTTATGGGCAAGAGGCAACACATCATGTACATGCAGCTAAGCCTAACTAGTATCTTAATCATCTAGTAAAAATACAACTAAAAGTCATTATTAGTCTAGTTATAATAATAATATTTACAGCACAAAATCTGCAGAAAAATCTCATTTTTAATAATAATACTTATAAACCACTGCTATTCAAGAAAGCTTACTAAAATCTACCCCTTTTCTCTGGTGTCATGATCACCCTTCTCATTTCCCGCTAGCTCCTCTGGTTGATGGCACCAGGCTTTCTCAGGCAAGAAAGGGCATCACAGCCAGTTGTCAGCATCCCAAGTTTTTCATCAGGGTTAGGTCAATGCTGGTGAGTGGGAACACCCTCCCTGTGGTGCCTGTAGGGCTATTTTCATAAGTTTTCCTGTCACAGCCTGCTTCCTTCTCCCTGCTTCCCAGGCAAATCCTGGGAGCTGCACACTGCCTTCCCCAGCCCCGTGACCCTGGCGGGGTTGTCTGTCCCACAGTGACTACGCAGGGGTGCCAGCCCCCTGTCCTGAGTACTCCCAGAGCGAAGCCAATGTAGGGAGACCACAGGCATGTGGCCACCAGGCAATTACTGCCACAACTAGACCCAGCTCCCACCAGGACAGGGCCAGACACATTCAGAGACCCTATGTTGCCAGCTGCCCACCAAGCCTGTGGCCTTCTGCTAGCAACGGCAAAAATCATATTTACTGGCCTACATATCAATGACTAGAGGAGTTCATAAGTATGGCCAAGTTTTTCAAATCATACTAGATGTGAAAAAGTGTTAAATATCAGTGAAATCAACACATACAATACTGGATGCATATGAACGTTTTAAAGGGTGAAGAATACATGTTAGGTCTCCCATTGTCAGATCTTTGATGGACCTTCAAGTTTGCATAAACTTGGAAGAGACTGTAAGAAATTATTAGAACCATCTTAGAATCATAGAATCATAGAATCATAGAATGTTTAGGGTTGGAAGGGACCACTAGTGGTCATCTAGTCCAACCCCCCTGCAGTGAGCAGGGACACTGCTAACTAGATCAGATTGCTCAGAGCCCCATCCAACCTGGCCTTGAATGTTTCCAGGGATGGGGCCTCCACTACCTCTCTGGGCAACCTGTTCCAGTGTTTTACCACCCTCATTGTAAAAAATTTCTTCCTTACCTCTAGCCTGAACCTACCCTGTTCTAGTTTAAAACCATTTCCCCTTGTCCTAACACAGCTGGCCCTACTAAAAAGACGTTCCCCATCTTTCCTATAGGCCCCCTTTAGGTACTGGAAGGCCGCAATCAGGTCTCCCCGTAGCCTCCTTTTCTCCAGACTGAACAAGCCCAACTCTCTCAGCCTGTCCTCATAGGAGAGGTGCTCCAGCCCTCGGATCATTTTTGTAGCCCTCCTCTGGACCCGTTCCAACAGTTCCATGTCCTTCTTGTGCTGAGGGCTCCAGAGCTGGACGCAGTACTCCAGGTGAGGTCTCACCAGAGCTGAGTAGAGGGGCAGAATCACCTCCCTCGACCTGCTGGCCA
>NW_009259685.1:5388157-5398631 GCF_000687185.1 Egretta garzetta
CACCACTCAGCTTGGTGTCATCCGCAAACTTGCTGAGGGTGCACTCGATCTCGCTGTCTAAGTCATTGATGAAAATGTTAAAGAGCACCGGTCCCAGTACGGACCCCTGAGGGACACCACTTGTCACTGATCTCCATCCGGACATTGAGCCATTGACCACTACCCTCTGGATGTGACCATCCAGCCAGTTCCTTATCCACCAAACAGTCCATCCATCAAATCCATAGCTCTCCAATTTAGAGAGAAGGATGTTGTAGGGGACCGTGTCAAAGGCAAGGTCAGCCGTACCGAGTCTTGGTATCTGCTTTTCTTGGCAGATGTGTATCTGTTGCTAAAAAATCCATCAGAGTGGGCATCACAGCATTCATGAATTGCTACCCATATTATTGCAAAGGTTTTTTGTGCTCCTTTAGCTAAATAGCCCTTGTATCAACATAAACCAATCTCTTCTTTTCCTGATTGCAATGGAGAACAGTTAACTTTCTCCATTTTCCAGTCACCTGTAATGCTTATGTAGACAGTAACTGTAGTTTAGGGGTTTTTTTGATGAAAAAAAATCCTAATTCATAGAATCATAGAATCATTTAGGTTGGAAAAGACCTTTAAGATCATCGAGTCCAACCATTAGCCTAACACTGCCATTCTACCACTAACCCATGTCCCTAAGCACCTCGACCACTTCCCTGGGCAGCCCGTTCCAATGCTTGACAACCCTTTCTGTGAAGAAATTTTTCCTGATGTCCAATCTAAACCTCCTCTGGTGCAACTTGAGGCCATTTCCCCTTGTTCTATCGTCCGTTACTTGGGAGAAGAGATCAACACCCACCTCACTACAACCTCAATTCCTTCATCATTTCCTCATAAGTCACATTTTCTACACTTCCAGTAGTTCTTGTTCCTCTCTTCCTGATTCCCTCCTGGTTTCATCTCACCTACAAACTTCATTATCATCTTTATCTGAAGGATCTCAGATACTGCTTCATTCCAGACCTCTCTCCCCTTACCCAAAACATTACCTTCACTGGGTAAGATCAAGGCATGCCTTGCTGACATGCCCTTGGGAGCGCCTGGCCACCATCTCAAGTTCAGTATAGCTAAAACAGAGCTCTGGGTCTCTCTCACCTTCAAGCCGTCTCTCCCCTGCCTCTTCTCCAGATTCTCAAAAGATTCTTCACATCCTGCCAGTCTCAAACACCCATAACCTGGATGCCAAGTTTAATTTAGACTCTTTGCTATGCCCGCAGAACCATCTCTAAAACTTGGCCTTTTTCATCCACTCATGCTGTTAAAATTCTCATTAAGGTCACAGTTATTTTACAGCTCACTTACTGTAACATCTTGGCCCTGACAAAGGCATATTTGTCCCAGGCATATCTATCTATACACTGCTGCCAAGACTGTCTTCAAAATGCGCTGGTTCAATTGGCTCATGCAGCTCTCTGCATTTTTGACAGTTCCCCTCACAATTAACAAAAAATTCATTTTTTAAGGCATTGACAACTATTCTCATTCTATGATTCATTTCTCATTTATTATCCAGGGATGAGGTTCAAGCTTTAATTAGTCCACATAATGCCCATCTGCTTATTTGTTCAAAAAAGCTACCTCTCAAGCCTACATGGAGCTCCCCATAAACATACTAACTTTAGGCTTTTCTTTCGCGCCCCCTCCATGCTCACCTTTTTGCTGTAGTGTCTAAAAATCCCCCCTCCCCCCCAAGCCCCCTGATAATGATTAATTGTGGAAGACAAGCACATTTGATTGACGTTGTTGCATAATCTCCTTGTACGTGCTGATTTGTTTTCAGTTTTTTGCCCTTTGTTATGGATGGACAGTATGCTCTGTTATGTGTAGTGAGTGCCTGATCTGGGCTTGGGGGTGCTTAGAACACTAACGATAACAAAATTAATATTTATATTGTATCTTATGGAAGCTGAACTGATCCAGCCAAGCAAATAAATTCCTCAGCTAGGATCCTGCACAAAAATTGCAGTTTAGGAAGTTTAGAAAAGCACAAACATCTGCCAACATTGCAACATATTTGTTCTCATTAGAGTTGCAGAGGCAGTAGTCCTGCTAAAACTAGTATAATTATATATAAATGATGTTGGCAGACTTCATAAAGTATGTCAGAAGGACAGAACCAGATGTTTCCTGGACTGCATATCCTCAGTAGGTTTTACACCATCACTTTGCAAATAAAAGCAAAGGCCTTTTTAGTGAAGTCAGTTTTTCTGTTCTTCCTGGAAGACCACCTGTTTTCTTATACTGTACAGGGACTAGTACATAAGTTACCAATTAAGTTTTCAATCACTCAGGGCCTTCTAGGCAATTCTGCTAGTTTGACTTGGTCTATTTTCTATGTTAAAAATGCCAGGCTTTGTTTGTATTGAATTCAACATAGTTCCTTAATCCTTGAATTTATGGTTAATATTTTAACTCATTTGTGGTTTCAATCCTGGCTTGAAAACTTAAGAGCCCAAGCCTGCTTACACAGCTTTTATTCCAGCTTTTCACTGTGAGTATGATGTGTCTTGTACAAGAAGTGATCAAACAAGTCTATACTGCTGAATAGGAGCCTACTTATATTTGCACAGGTTTTTTATCTCAATATTCCCGGTTCTCCATGCTCTCCATAAGCTTTCTTTTGCAGGAACTGCAGTAGCCTGGATCTAGTGAGCATGTATTGCAGGTTCAGGCTTTTGTTTAAAATGCATCCTACCCCTGTATCTTACTTGTTATCTCTGCTATGAAATCCAGTTTTTCTGATGACAGTCTCATGTAACTTCCATTACCTATGCTTTTTTTATTATTCCGCAGACTGTAATACTTACTTCTACACAAGTACAGATCCCTTTACAATTGTTCATATAGTGGCATAACCCTGAAACCTATTTCTCCAAGGTTAGGATTTCCTAGAAGCAAACACAATATCCTTTACTAATAAAAGTAAATGTACACTAGGTACTCTGCATCTCAAAGAGGAATACTAGTAATTAGGGAAAAAGAGAGTAAAAATAAGCTGTTGAGGATAGAGGAAGCATGGATTTTCCAGCACATATCATCACTTTAAACACATACACATGTGCTGAAACTCTAGTGTTAGAGCATTAAGAATTCATTCATAAGGAGGGAGGTATGAGCCCCACTTATTCTACTCCCTAAGACTATCTCTTCTTGGTAGCTATTCCCTGATGGCCTGGTTCACACTGCACTGATTAGGCTTTCTCAAGCAATGAAGGCACAGGGTTATATTTATTTCATCTTAAGTTATGTAGAAAATATTCCTCTCTTTTGTTTATAGAGGCTGAGATGACTTGCAAGAAATCCATGGGGTACAACTGCCTCAGACAAGTAGAAGCTATTAGGATCAACATAGTTAAATTCCTTCTGCTTTTTCTTATACTCTGGGTAGGGGATCAAGAGAAAACTCATGCATGAGACCTCATTCCTAATATTTGCAAACATTCTGAGATCAGAGTCTCTGAAGAAACAAACTCCCCCCCAAAAAAGTCTGTGGTCTTTTTCATAGTGTATAGGTCTTTAACTGGACTTATTCACTGTTGAAACATCGATCCAAGGGTAGCCCATGAAAGAGCATTTGGGACTTGTGAGAGATTGTCTCCTGAAAAAAAAATTATAAATAGTTACCAGCCATTAGTTGGGAAAATAACAAATGTGGTCTTCCATTCTTGTTCACATAATGACTTATAGATGTATTTTCTGGGAACATCTGGTCAATGGAAATCTTTAAAGGAAGAAGGAACGTCTTCCAGGTTACCCTGATTTCCTTGCCTTCCACAATGTTTATGTATCATCTTTATCTGAGTTCACAAAGCAAGGATCAGCCAACGGCCCCAGTGAGCAGCCCTTTATCTAAACCAGCAACAGAGGTTTTGTGAGAAAGATACATCTTTATGAACATCCTCGGTTTAAGCCAAGATAGGTAGCTGTTTGACATTCCACAGCTTGATATACCAACCTCTGCCAGCTCTGTAATGGAGGGAGGGTGACGCCTGGCTTCAGGCATTGCATAAGTGCAAGCTGACATGTGGCATAACAGTCTGAAACAGTCTGAAATCTGTGGCTGACAGATTTATCTTGAGGTTACAGATGACCGTCCAGATGGACTGGAAATCTCTCCTCTGGAAGGCATGCAATTGCTATTTGCAGTCCATTTGAGCTCCGGTGAGTGACAATTTTCTTCAGTTTCTCAGACGATTCAGCTGTTTGTAACAAAGCTGAAGTTCAAGGACTGTAGTGTTGTCCCTAAAACTATGCCTTTGGGTAAGTAATTGAACAAATGTAACGGCATTAACTCCATATGCAGAACTAGTTGATGAACGCTTTCTGTAAACATTCTTAGCATTGGGAAAGTCTGAATATCACTTTGCTGTGAATCACAGATATTTTAGGGGAAAAAAAAAAAGCTCACAGTATGGAAGCATGCATCTTGAAGGAAGCTAAAAAGTGTCCTTAGGATTTGAAAAAAGAGAAGGAAAGGAAAGTAATGCTACTATCTTGAGTCTGAGGCAGTCCAGTTTTCTCAAGTCAAAGACAGAAAAAATACATTTATTTTTATTTTGGATAAATTAATTGTCAGTAGTAGACTTTTCCCCTTGACTTCCAAAGGTGTTTCCTATCAATCAGATATCCAATAAAGCAAGGCTGTATTTTTTTTCACATGCTACTCATGAAAGACATCCATGAAAAGGATGAGAAAAGCCACAAAAAGAATCTGTAATTGATGAGAATACCCAAAAGAAATTACTTCTGTGGCCTGACTAATGATTATTCTATCCCAAAGCTAAAACAAAAAGTAAAGATGATATCTGAAGACAGGGTTTGGGAAAATAACATCACTTTTCTTTGGCATATAAACTTTGGACTACCTTGGTTATATCACAAATTGGCTGCATTTGTAAATGATGGTATCTTTTTAAAGGAAAAGAACATTATTTTCTTTAAAACATAACTGGTTGATTATCACTGTAAATATGTAGGCACTCTGTAGCTGCCTGGCCCTGGTATTTGAAGGGCTTCCACCAAAAGACCAGGATATATTTGCGCAGATATTCTCCCTAGGACTTTGCATGTCATATGTTCAGTTGCTTAAGAGGTTTATGCCTTCAAAGGAGTAAAACCTCCACTGAGTTCTCCTCTTTTCAGAATTTTTCATGAACCCTTCATCATTACAATCATTATAGCAAATTATATGTAAAAATAAATAATGAAACTTAGATATCCTTCAGAAAATTTAGCTTTTTATTATTTAGCTTGACACTGAAATCTGTTCACAAAAGCAGATGCTTTGTTCTGCCAGTAAGCAGTATTTACATAATAATGTTAGTTTGCTAGGCGCAGTTGGACTGAAATAGAGGAGTACTTACTTTACTTACTTTAATCTGGCTTTTGGAGTTCTTTATCCCTGGGAACAGCTGTCATTACAGAAAGCTGTTTAGCTTTGTTAGCATCTGGAATTATAGTAGCTGGTGTCATTTTTAAATTACTTCAAGATGTCTTCACTAATAAACATCACTAACTTGTCTCCATGACCTAAATGGATTGATAATTGATGGCCCTTTTTCTCTGATCATTGATTTTTCAGTCTTCAGGGTAGTACCAACTATAGGTGGCACCTCTTGCAAAACTCTGGGATCAATTGGGAGCAATGTAGGAGCAGAATGGTGCGTACTGATGTCATGATGATAAAGATGAAGGGTACTTGGGAAAAGCTGCAGGGTAAGTCCTCCTGAGTCAAGATCTGTGTCTTCTTTGTTTATTGGATGTTCATCATCTCTGTGTCTAAAAGCTTATCTGTGAGTTCTTGAAACTGAGGCCACAGGATTTTTGGGCCATTTTAATTAGCACTACCCTGCAGATAGAGTAGGAAGGAAATTTGCTTCTGCACCTTAATAAACTCAACAGAAAATTTACTCTGGATATTACTGAAGAGGAGATAATTTGCACCACCAATAAATTAACTACAATCATTTTTAGAATGATGATTGTAGTTTAAAATGGTGATGTAGAGCCTGTTGCAGTGTTGCCACTGCTATATATGGGGGTAAAGAAATTATATTAAATGTAGGGACTAGAGTACCCTTAAAAGCTGGGGTAGCTGGGGAACAGGCTTCATTGGTCTTCCCACCAAAATGGTATTCTGAGCTCTGTTCTCAGTCAGGAAATACAGACAAATAGGATCTTTCTTTTTTTCTTTTTTTTCTTTTTTTTTTTACCCCTCTATATTTTCTCTACCTTAGCGCAGGAAATTCAGCACTAAGAACCAAGCCGGTCCAGTTCCTTGCTACTGCCTGCCTTGAGAACCAGACCCCTGTTGACAGCAGGAGACAGATCACAGAAGTCAGAGATAGAAAAGCTTAAAGTTCTTACTTTTTGCTTTCAGAGAGCAATCTCATTTTGTTGTGAGTGTCTTCTCCTGGAAGAGGATGACTGACGGGTGGAGTAGCTGAGTGTTTTTTTGTCAAATAATGCAGACGAAAGCTCTTCAACTCTGGGAGGAGGAGAAGCCTCTCATGTTTTGAATCCAACTTTTGAAATCACTGCAATGCAAAATATGCTGAGAAATATTTTTTAAAGAATTAAAAAAGTCAGAATGAAAATTGGCAAATTTTACAAAGGATTAATGCCTACTGGCGTGAGAAAGACAAGTTACAGAATGAACTACAGGTTAGCAGATATTCAGAGGTAGTACGAGAGAGTTAGCTGTCACATTCTCTTTTGTGTCCTCATTGGATGAAGGGCTGAAGGAACTTACATTGCTGATCACACTCTTGGGCCAAACAACAGCACTGTTCGAAGATGTCAGTGTGGTATACAGGGGCCCACGTGTAGCTAGAGTGGTTTCCATACAGATGAGAACTCACAGAAGAACCACAGATTCTGAGTCATAAAAACGAAGGTCAAAAAAGGTCCTTCTGCAAAGGTAATAGCCTCTGTTCAGAGAGCAGGAGGTTTAAAGCTTAGATACTTTTTCTATATCACTGAGTTCAGCGCTGACAGCTCAGTCACTGAGCCAATTTTTCTTCTGATACTGACTTGGGAGTACAGATTGCTGGGGTCTGGCTTGGTTTGGGGTTTGTTTTGCTTTGGTTGGTTTGGTTTGGATTTTTTTTTTTTAATCTGGACAAATACAAATTAAAAAGTTTAAGTGCCTGCACTAAATAGATCTAAGAGTTGGACTTGCTTGTCATTTTTATAGAATTGTATAGAAAGACTGTAAAGACAGAGAGCTGAATTATCTTTCTGATAAGCTCAGATTTCACTAGTTATTTCAAAAGGTGAGCATAATGCACAAATGATCTGGTGCAGTACAGCAGCACACAGCAAGCACTTTCTAGTGATTACACATACCCCCACCTACCACACATTTGAAAATACATAGAAAGAACTATTAAACGCCACCATAAACCAGACAGTGTAAGGAGCAGGGTCTGAGAAAGAAGTAATGTGTAGGAAAAGATGAGTCTCTGACAGAATCTTAGCAGACAGACATCCTCTTCCAATTCGTGGTGGCTGTAAAGAGGTTCTTCTCTCCCAGCCTCTTGTCACCATCACCTACAAAACTTACGACCACTCCTCTGCTAATGGTGTAGGTTGCACACATCATGTAAAACTGGCCAGGTTACCTTGGACAATTTTAACTATTTACACCAGATTAGGAAAAGGAAGGTGTGATTATTACAAGACTGTGATATACCTGAAAAAAATGTTTAATTTCCTCATCCCTAGTCTTCCAGCTAAAAACTGATGCTTGGCATGGCCAGAGAACAAATGCCAAATTCTTTGGCCCACTCCACAGTTTCCCATTTGCCTGTCTGTGCATGAGGATTGAGTATCAGATACCTCTGTGCTACCCTATTTCATGTCCAAGTCATAAGACCAATATCTCTAACAAAGCTACATGTGAGTGAGTGGAGGGGGTTGCTCCCAGGGGAGCAACATTTCTTATTTTTATGTAAGTAAGAAAATCAAGTATACTATTTAGTTATAGCCAAGCTTCCCTGAAATGTATTCAATGACCCTGAACATACCTCCAAGTACTTGGACGACCTCCATCTCTCTTACTTGCCAAAACAAGCAATAGCAACCACCTATACAGACAGTGGAGGAATTTCAAACCTCAGTTCATACTGTATGATCACTTTATGTCAGAGAAAATTTGCAAGGTTTATGTTGTGTTGATGTAAATATCACACAACAGACTCACAAATGAGGACATTTAACTGTTGAGTTATGCTTCTTTGATTCAAGATCACAGGACTGTTTTATTTTGCTCTAAGTTTATTGCATGCCTTTCCTTTACATTTATTCCTTCATGTAAATATTTGTGTCTTTTCACCTGTTCATGTACAATGGAATCAGGTCTGAGAAATTAGTTGAAAATTAACCTTCCCTCTTAACCAAGCTTACACAAGTGTAGCACATGGTTAGCAATTGACTCCAACGGAGCTGCTACATGTGTACTAGGCAGAGGTCAGCATCAAAGACTGAAACGCCCAAACCATGGTCAGCATCTGGTTGTCACGTTTCAGCAACCAGTCTCAGGTGTCATTTCTGATGCAGCGCTGGTGGGAGCTTGCTTGTGCCTGCAGCTGCAGCCAGACAGCAGGCAGCATGGCTTACCAACATGTTGCTGACACTCGACCAGCTACAGATTCTTTGTTGTGCAAATGAGACCTTAAACAAAGAGAAGCTCCCAAAGAGCTTCAGTGCATTTCATAGGCATCTCACTCCAGGGGAGCAAGTTCCTCTGAGGTAAATCCTTCTCTTTATAGGCATTCATGCCATCCAGACAGGTGTCAATAGCCAAATTCCAGAGGGATCATCACTTCCCCTTCCCTTTCTGTGCTGCCTCAACAAGGCTGGAGAAGGGATGTGCCACTGTGCTGGGATAATGGGTTGTCTGTCTCAATCCTGTTGTGACTCTTCCCTGATGCTGATGTACCACAGATGCTGCAAGACTTTCAAACATTTTAACGGGACTGACTGCATATTAATCTAGGGCTCAAACACAAGGACCCCTTCCCAACTGGTGTTCAAAAGAAGCGTTTAATCTCCCTTCACTACAAAGTACTATACCATGATCCAAGTGGGAAAAGGTGGCATAAGAAAATGCTTGATGTATTGCACTTGCTTCAAATGCAAATTGAATTTTTTTATAAAGGCCAAATCCACTTTATGCACACGCTCTTGATTAAGAACTACCTGACAGAGATCTTTAACAGAGGTATTGGTAAAGAATTGTCCTTCACAGAGGGGATTTTCTATAAAGATTCTTCTCAAATCTATTCAGCTTCTCCTGGCTAGAAAAGTAGACAAAAAAGTAAGCCATGTAGTCATCCAGCTTTTCATGCACTATGCAAAGGTGGCATGGACTACATCATAAAAGCATCTGCAGCAGGAACTACAGAGGATCTTGCTGAAGTAAAAGATAACATGTGTCCTTTTGTCATTTGAGCATTTTACTGCTGGTACCCTCGACAGCTGCAGATTGTGAAGCGAGTTCCTGCCAACGTTTCTGGATGAACGGGCTGCTTGTCTGCTTCAAGGAGTCTATCTTTTGCTCTGATGAGATACTTACCTACATATGAAAATGGACATTTAACCTGTAACATAAGTAACTTATGTCTCACATATGGCTCAGACAACACAGAGCAAAGGATGATATGCAGCCAATAATAGTGATGGGGAAGCTCTTTTTAAGCTGCATTGATTTTACATCACAACACTTCACAGCAGGATAAGATAAACACCACCTTCTCATGCACCTGCATAGCTTCTGCACTGATTCTCCTAAGAGCTGTCTGTTGCCCACCAAGCAACCAGAAATGCACATGGGATTTTTCTGAAGCATTACAGTGCTTGCTTCAATACTCAGCACAGCAATCAGCTACAACAATTCTTAACACATAAAAAAGGACTTCAAGCTCCCTATCAGTAAGTTACATTTCATACCCCATCTCCTAACTCTGTATCATTTTTATTCATTTCCCAGCAAAATAAAAGGAAGGATCAGAAAATGTTAATACAAAGGGCAACAAATCCATCATTCCACAGTATATAGAGCAAAAATTAACTTCCTCTTTGCATTGTTAAAGTCAAAAAAGACTACAATGGGCTACTGAATATGACACTGATGACAGAGCAAGTAAAGACAGAGCACTGTTGAGTCTTGAAGGACACAATTTAGGGTTTTTTTAAGGAATATCAGCCTCCCCAGGTCTCATTTTTTACTTTAAGGAGATAACAATGTGGGGAGTGAAGATAACTGCCAAGCTGCTCATAAATGTAGAATTCTGTAAGGCATTTGATTTAGTGCCATGTGACATACTAACCAAAGGGTCAATGCTACACAGTATCATTTTACGCATACTTTACTGGGCAAAATAGAGATAACTGAGAAACATCTAACGAGAGAGAGATTTCCAGAAATCTCCAGGAAGAGAAGGGA
>NW_009259685.1:5398681-5407525 GCF_000687185.1 Egretta garzetta
ATTATTAAAATTTTCACTGAAGATCTGGACTGCTATAATGAACTCAGGTGAAACAAAGATCAGAAAAAAGACAAGCACCAGGTATGTTTGCATGGTATAGGGTAAGTAGGCACATGCATGCTCTGCCATGATTGCTAGTGCATGTGAGGTCCCTTTGCCCATACTTCACCTAATGAAATGCAGTATGAACAGGGTGGCAAGCATTGACTGGATGACAGCTGGTTTGTAGTGTTGGTTAGGAATGACATCCACTTCATGTAAGCTGAGCGAACACAAAATGAAGAGTGGTTCATCACACAGAGCAAGCTGAATCAATATGCTCAGGTCTGAATGGGACATTCAAACAAGGTGCATGTTCATACTAAGTCAGCTGGCTAACGAGTGACATCAGATCACTTTTGTGGGAGAGAGCACAGAAAACTCAGCAATAACTCAGTGTCATACTATGCCAAAAGGACAGATAAGGGGGAAGTGATGATCAGTAGTAGCAAGCTGAAATTACTTCTGACTGTGACTTTAGTGAAGCTAGTATTCAGATACTGCAACCAGTGTCGGATTTTAAAAAGGTCTTTGAGAATTGAAGATGACCAAGAGCCACAAAACCAGTCTGTAGTTTGGGGAAAAACGTTCTTAGATAATTCAAACTGTCACTTCATCACAGGTGAAAAATGAAAGGCTCACAGTACAACTATGCAGTGTTGCATAACTATGTTATCCAAATCAATATAGGCAGAAGACGGTGAAATAGAATGAG
Source organism: Egretta garzetta (assembly GCF_000687185.1). Classification (NCBI taxonomy): domain Eukaryota; kingdom Metazoa; phylum Chordata; class Aves; order Pelecaniformes; family Ardeidae; genus Egretta; species Egretta garzetta. Next base: position 5,399,436 of record NW_009259685.1, read on the forward strand.
TAGCAATATGGGGCCATCTTACAGCACGGGCTCATCGGGCTATGGGGACTGCACTGCAAAGAGTGCATTTGATTGCAGTAAGTCTCGTGAAACTGGTACATGTCACACACTCCTGATTTTCATGCAGGAGGTGAGCCTAACGAACTGGATTTATTGTGCATGGAAAAGCTTCAATATCGCACACAACACAGACTCACAGTTCTGGGCCTTCTGGATTATTAAGAGAGGTGTAATAGGAATACAGGGGGTCAGCCAGTGTGATCCAAAGCTTCCTTCTGTCATTAAACTATGGGTCTATGACAGCATAGCCTAAACAATGGCAAATAGTTATGTACTACCACAGTTGCGATCTATGAACCTATTTAGAGTAGGGCAATCAGAACTCAAATATTTGAAATGCAGGTTTGCCTCCTTAATAATACCTTTTAAGTCCAAACGTAACTCACTTGGTGCTACCAATGATTTCCTGAGTCAGTCCATTTCGTTAACATGCAGCACTCCAGGGCTTTCCTCCCCACAAATTTACTCAGTTGCTAGCTTATGCTGCTTGGTCCTGTAGTATACATTCTGTGTTCCAGTATTTTTGGACATGCTAGGTTGAGCTGTTAACTTTTCCTAATCCCGATCCTCTTTCTTGATTTGGGCAAGTAATCATTCACTTATGTTTTCTTCTGTGCAGAAACATGATTGCCCTGAAGAGAATGGGTGCAAGCATCGAAGGATGCTAATAATGTTTCCTGCTCCAGTTAAGCAATGCAGGTATTGGTACTGGTGTTTTATTCTTCTACATGCCTTTTGGTGTCTCATGTAAAAGATATTCACTGTATATGAAGTACAGAATAAGTCACTTTCCCTTAGCACTTCGTGGGAAATTATTTTACATTCCTCCTGAATACCATGATCAATGTCACATACACCCAGATTCCTGCATAGAAAATTAATATAATCTCTGCCTGGTTTTAAGAACACCCCACATTAAATCCATGCAGTTAGAAATAATTTATCCATCAGTCACTGAGTCTTACATTTAGATTCTTATGTTGTTCTAGGAAAGAAACATAATCTTGGTTTCCAAATACACAAAGCTTTCAGCCTTTGATCCTACAATCACAATCATTCATGCAATACTATAAGAGGTAATATAACTTAGAAGTGTAATGGAATTTAATGAACGTGCTTTCACACTGTAAAAGCCTTGCTGCTTTCTATCCTTGTCATCTAAGTGGAGCCAGAGTTGGAAGAAACTGAGAAATTACAGTATTTGCTTGCCTGTCACACAGAAAGGCACCTGAACAACTCAAAGTCAATTGAAATTACTGAGAGAAAGACTCTGTATATGAACTGCAGTGAGAGAACTATCAACAGACACACTACGGGCATTAACCGTAAGAAAGAAAATGTAACAAAGGGCACATTGTAACCAAATAATTACAGATGACCCATCAGAAAGACATTTATCAAAATTCACATGTACAGTATCTCTAATATTCACCTCAGTGTTCATTTCTGACACATTTTTATTTCAAAAATATTTTAACACATTTCAGTTACCTGCCACTAATGTGATACCACCTGTTGGAGCTGGTTACAACAAAGTACCCATATTCCTGTCAGACAGAATGATCTAATCTTATTCATTTCAAATGCTCTAGTATACCTTGCCAGACACTATTCTAAGCCCTTGAGGTATCACGGCAGTTTATATCCCAGGACATACAAACTGTCTTGTTTGCCAGATGTAAGTGCTCATAAGCCTGAGGGCTTTCTAAATGTTACAGCAAGACTGTCAATATATCTCTCTTAAACGGGCAAATATAACATGCAATGGGCATATTTAAAATTTATTCAAGAGATGAGAAGTGGTAGGAAATCTCGAAAGGGAAGAACTTCCAAGGGTGTCAGCTATAATTGCTCAATGATGAAGATGAAAATTTAGACAGAAAATTACTTCCATGCTGAACATTGCGCTATCTGCCATCCAGGTACCTTCCTGTCTAGTAGAACGTGCAGCCACACTGCCAAAGAGGGACTGGAAGGAAAAGGTCCACAGAAAGCAACTTGTGTCACAGAGACAGTTAAATTAGCAAACATGATGCTTATGGCTTGGCATGACCTCTTTCAGAGACTTTGGTATCTAATTCCTGAAAATACGAAAGCACCTACTTTTACTGAAAATTCCTTATTATTTCAAGAGATAAATGCCTAACCATTTCCTCTAAAGCACAGGAGGAGGAAACAGTGACTGGTGGTACCACAGCTCCTTGCAAAGACCAGTTAGGACAACTGTGATCGCTGGAACTCAGTAGCTAGAGCACTTATAGGAGATGCGGGTTTAAATCTCTACAGAGGATGTAAAGGTAAAGGAACCGGGGTTTGCAACACAGCAGATGACCTCTCCAAATACCATCTTACTATTTAAAATATAGGACACTTTCTTCATCTTCTCCTTTGCCAGCAGCATTTTAGGTGGCGATTGAAGTATTTTTTCTAATGACATACTGGATTGGGCTCTCTGAACAGTCAGCAAAACCATGTCTGCCTGCAGGTGCTGTTAGGTCTTAGGCATCTAAGCACGCACCACTGTTAACACACGTAAGCATGGGTATTCAAAAAGATAGCTAAGAGCAGACATATGAGTACTTCTGCATTTAAGCACCTTCAGGGTTTTGTTGCGCCCATATAGGTTTTGATAATCTACACAGCAAGACGTAGGTGCAAAGTAGGGGGTTTTTAATGGATCTATAATCTCTGTCATGAAAATTTTAAATATATTCAATCAAAATATGTCCTTCTTTTATATTTCCAAATTCTGCAGTCTCCAGGTTTTTCAGGTGTGGAGGTTATTTCCTAAAAGCTAGGGAAGAGGAAGAGTCTCTCTCAATGAAATAGTTCATAATTACGTTTGCCAATTTAACCTGGTTTTCATTTCTAATTTGCCACATTAAACTAAATCATGATGTGTTTCGCTACCTGAAGCACATAATGAGAGCAAGTTGACGTTCATGTGTCCTTTTCATTCTGTTTATTTCACTGGTGTTCACAGATGTGAATGAGCAATTATTGGAAGAGCAATTTTTCTCACAAAAGAGCTAAATAGGTAATTATATTACTCTGATGGTAACAGTGAAAGGTGCAATATATCCTCCTGGAGGGAAAAAGAACTTTGAACCGAAGCTTTCAAGAAAATATCCCAAGCAATATCAAACTGAAATTAATTAATTAATTCAGGATTCAATTTCACTCTCACTGTAGTAAATGGGAGATTTGTTAGTACGCTTAATGGAGGAGGAGTAACCGGTGAGGAAGAAAACACTTTATAGAAATCATTACTAAGGCAGATGCTCAGAAGAACACACAGAGGTCTCCTGAAAAGTGGCCACAGGTCAGAAGACCAGACCACCTTCTCCCAGCAGCAGCTGCAAGGTCCTCTTCAGATTCTCCCTCTCCATTCTCATTCCCTCAGCTGCCACAAAGGTTGTTAAAAAGCTTCTTTAAACATAGGCTACTAAACATAGTCAAGAAAACACAATTGAGAGATTTGACTTTTAAAATCTGACTTGCTAGAGCAGGCTGTCAAAATTAATGACTGTGAAATCACTGAACCAAGTTTCTTCAAGGGTGTTTGAGTATATTTCACTGGGGTTTGAAAATCAAACCACATCTGATGAATGCATGCATGTACTGTGACTGTGTGCCACTGTTTGCAAGTAATTCTAGTTTGTGTGTTGTGATGAAATCACTTACAGAGATATTTTTAAAAGAACGAGCAGAATTGAATTGGAAATGTTGGTCTCATTTTCAAGTTCAGAGACTTGGAAAGGCTGGATTTGTCAACAGCCTGTCATTTTGCCTATTTATATTGCATGAAGCAAATATGAAGGACTTCATTGTTATGATGGAGAAAGGAACCCAGAATGGTAGCAATGTGCTGGTGAAGTAGAATTATGTGAGGGACTGAAAAGTCTTTAAGAGAATGACCTGACATATCCTGAGCAGCCTTTCAATATGAACTTCATGAGGACAAAATGTATCAATAAATTGCATGAGAAGGGGTTTAAATCTGAATAATTATTGCGTGAAATGACAGGATATTTTGGGAGCACACAAAAGGTCGCTGGGGACTCAGGATGACTCTCTCAAACCACTTTATTTTTTTCAAAGGGGACGGGCCAAAGTCTGCAGAAGTAAAATGTCAGTGTAACAAGACATAGTGACTCCATATCTTAACAGATGCATTTATAGCAGCATCAGTGCCGTTTTCCAACACAGGCATGGAAAGTATCAGCACAGAAGGAAAAGAGGAGTTGAACAAAGGCCAGCCACATGGGGAGTAACAACGCAGATAGTCAAATGGAAACCTGAAGAATAGAGGGCAAACAGCATTGAGCAATGGCTAGTAGAGTGAGCACAAGACACAAAAAACAGGGAGATGCCTTCTGCCACCTCATTCACCCTGTCTTGGATGAATAACAAGAATCAAAGAACTCCAGAGACACTGTGAGAAACACCAGTGGCCTGAAGGTAGAGAAATGGGTGTTTCCATTTCCAGTGACAAACACTCATGGCTGTAATACTCCCTGCACATAAGAAAGGTTGCTCTGGAGCAGCCTCAGGCAGGTTTTCCTCTCATGGCAGTATCCTGGTGTGCATTGACGTTAATTCAGCTGAGAACAGATGGTTAGTCTGGGTGGGTATATTGGCACAAGCTCCATTGTCATGCCATGGAACTCTCTTCGACAGAATTACAACTACTCAAGTTATGAGCCCTTAATAGCTATTTTAATGTTATTTGTATTTGTATTCAGATATGGCTCCTCATTTCTTGTTATTAAGCAGCTGCATTAAGGTTGTATTCAAAACCAGGTCCTGGCTGTGAAAAAAGTCTTAATTATTTCCACATATCTGTAGCAGGGACTACATACTGCTTTTTTGACATCTTTGTCACTTCACCCTTCTCTTTCTTTCCCTGGATTGTTATTGGTGTTTCCTCAATCTCCTATAGGCTGCTAATACCTTGTCCTTAGCTGTTGGCTTCAGGAGTATCCAAGAGGACATTACTGGTCTTGGATTGTATTCGGCTCTATAATCATCCTTTCTGCTGGCACCACTCACTGGTACGCTCCTCGCCAATTCTGAACCAGTAATCTAGATCTTAAATTTGCTCAAACTGACCAGCACAGAGGGACATACTGAGGAAAGAAAAATAAATAGCTGGTATGGTACAGCAGCTTTGCATAACATTGCCTCTTACTCTCTCATCCCCCAGCTACCTTCCTGAGCCTGGTGCAGGTGAGGTGCTACTTCTCTCCTTCATTTGTCCCCTTCCTCTGCTGCCAGACTAAGGTTGCACAAAGAGGAATCTGTGAATACATTTACTTATCATTTAAATGGAAATGAAATTAATACTATTTTGATATTTCCTCCCACCAAGTGTTTCCTGAGGTCAGTTCTTAGGAGAAATGCAGTCTATGCATTAATTACATACAAACACAGATACACAGACACTCCTGATATACATCTTCTGACCTGACACATACAGTTCAGTCTGAAATGAGGCTTGTAGTCGGTGGGTGAAGACACTTTAACTAACTCAATCTTAGAACTAGAAAGGGAGCAGCTGGAGTCTTTTCACTGCAGAAGATTTTTCAGGGGAGTGACCTTCAGTTAGCTAAGAGAAAGTTCTATGCTGGATTATAACAAAAGGTATTCTCTTATCAAAAGTAGAGTGAAGACAGTCAATGACTGTTTAGCTGAAAACTGAAACACTGGAGGACACAAAGAAAGAGATGTAAGAGCATGAGAACTCATTGTCATAAGCCACCTCATGTGCATTGTGTCTTACAATTTTGGTGCTGCTACAGAAATATGAGGTACCTTTAGTATATCCAGAGCATTTCATTATTACAGGATTCCACTGAATCACCTTGCAGAGTTAACAGAATATAGTTAACGCTATCTGCACGGAGCTAGAAAATGAACACGAAAGAGGGCATAGGAAGGAACATCACAGAAAGGGTGTGCACTGGGAACATGTGAAATGTAGCAAAAAAACACCATCAGAACCATGCAAATCTCTTAAAAGAGACTGTTTGGAAACACTGCATTTTCAGTGTTATTTCAAGGTGACATGATGGGTAATATATTTCTAAAATGTAATGTGCATTCCAAGTCTAAATTGCAATGGTTAGGTAGCTGCAAACTGAAATACTTTGGTTTGTGCCTTACATTCAGATAAAGAGATCAATCAAGAAAACTTGTTTCTTTTGCAGAGCATGAAGGAGCATAATGTGCATATCAGACTTTATCAGAGTTAACAAAAATATAAGCATAACTATGGAGATCAACCTGTTTTCCTCCTTTAAAGAAAGATATGGGATGGATAGTGATAGAAGAGGTCTTTCCTTTTACTCTGCATTCCCAGCAATCTATATAGTGAAGGTCAAACAGAATAAAATAAACTAATAGACAAGTCTAAAGACAATAAAGGTTTTGGCAGAACAGAAATAGGTCATTTTATCAGTGACACTTGAAAAATATGTGTTTTACAGAATCCAGTAAAAATAGTCATCTCCAGCAAGTAATGTTTAACAGGAAAACACTTTGACTGAATCATCTCAATCTTCCTTAGATTTTTGTTTTAATAACAGGTATTGAGCAAAGAACTAAGTCATTAAAGGTAGAAGAAAGAAGTATGTTTCAGAAATAGTACATCCTTTCCCAGAATGATGATCTGGACCTTCAACATTGATGGGAAGAGAAAAGTAGGATGTTGCACAAGGCACCGCAGATCTTAGAGTAATAAGTGGATCTAGTCTTTTAATAAACACATCTTTTTTTTTTTTTTTTCATGTACAAAGGTTTATGCAGGGATCTCATTTCACTTATCTCATGATGATTATTTTTAACTTTAACCTTGTAAAGCAAATACAGCCTGCCACAGCAGCTTATTTTATATGGAATTAAATGTCTAAAACACAAGTAGAAGCAACGCCAAACCAAGAGATAAAATGAATGCTTAGTTTGATGTTCTTTGTTTTAGCTTGTACAGACTACATGTAGGGTGCAATGCCTTAGAGTATGTCTATGCACTAATAAGAGCTATGAGTGCACCTAACGTAGAAACTGGAAAACTAGCTTTGCACTCTCTGCATTGGCTGTTGTTAGCTCCACAGGCATAGCACCAAGGCGTGGGTGCAGTTTAGTTCTAAGTATTAACCTAGATTTGGAGAGTTTGCAGCTTGCACTGCACTTCTTTGCCACAGCAGCAGCACAGCTGGAAGGACCTGAGCTGGCAAGTTCACAGCTGAGACATTTTTACACAAAGTACCCTCATACTTCTGGCTGTAGCACTGGCATTCGCACACAACTTCAAAATTTGTGTTCATTTTACATGTCTTTGCATGAATGTGGGAATAAGAGATCCTGTGGCCCATCTCAAGGCAAGATGACTAGAACTTTTACAACCCATAAACTTTTTTTTAAAAAGCAATACAACCTAAAGGAGTTAAAGAGCATTTCTTAGAACGAAAAAACAAACAAACAAAAAAAACCCCCAACAGACCACAAAAAACAAACCTGAGAGACACAAACTGTAAATAATTTGTCTCTTGGTGTTCCTGTTCCTTTTTCTTCCTATGTCAAACTTCCTAAGATACCAGGCCTCAGGCATCAATCAAATAACTCAGGACTCTGGAGTTACGTGCACATGTAAACTGTAGACATGGCACAAGGCTTCCAATTGGATGTTCAAAAGGTGTGATAGTAGCTCCTGCTATTACTTTGATTAAATAATTGTCCTGGTTTCGGCTGGGATAGAGTTAATTTTCTTCACAGTAGCTAGCATAGTGCTGTGTTTTGGATTTAGTACCAGAAGAATGTTGATAACACACTGATGTTTTCAGCTGTTGCCAAGTAGTGCTCAGACTACTCAAGGACTTTTTGAGCTTCTCCTGCTCATCCAGGTGCATAACAAGCTGGGAGTACAGCACAGCTAGCACAGCTAACCCAAACTGACCAAAGAGCTATTCCATACCATATAACGTCATGCTTGGGGGGGGGCGGTTAGTTCGGTCGGTCGGTCGCGGGGAGAC
>NW_009259685.1:5418809-5441466 GCF_000687185.1 Egretta garzetta
CCGGGCTTTTTTGGGTGGCTGCCCCTGCATAGATATCTGGGAGGACAGGGTGCGGCTCCACCAGTCTATTTCCTGCTCCGCTTCCCTGATGCTCCGCAGCCTGTCTACCTCTTCTCTTAGCTCTGCCACCATGCAGAGTAGGTAGTCCACTTGGTCACATTTGAAGGACAGCCCCTACGCAGAAGAGAGTGACATTTGCATTCACTTCATTTTTCAGTTCTAGTGGAAATAAACATTTCTTGAAACATATTTCCATAGCAATTGTTCAATAGGTATTACCCCTTATTTTCACTAGATAGAAAGACAAAGTGATTGTCTTTCATGTTGTCTACTGAAGAAAACAAAAAACTATTGCTGGGCAGGAATCAAACTGAAAATGGACTCTATTTTGATGATTTTTACCTCATATGCTTCTTCATACTTGATTGCCACGGGAATAATTTTTGTTTTAAGTATGTGCCTTTCTATTTTTGTTAAAATTCTAAGATTTTTCAAGTGAAAGAGACCTTTAGGCTAAAAAACATAAAGTGTCTTAACATACACAGGCAAAATTAATAACCTCTGGGAGAAATGACTACCTAATTCTTACATAATACAAGCCTGGTTCTCAGCCAAGCAGTGTCATTTTTTTCAGCAGTCGTTCCTGAGACACTAACTTCACAAAACCACAATATTGCTAAGTGGATGGCACATTTTAATACACTTAATATCATACGCCACAAACAAATATACTATGTCAGTGTAAAACACCTCTATGCACACTCCCTTTCCGTAGCTGATTGTGAAGGAAAGTGAAAGCTTAAAGGATAAAAATTTAAGGTATTCTGGAGGGAATGGGAGGTGAAGACAAGCAGTGGGTAAGTAGAGGTTAGAGTATGAGAAAGTAGCAATTTAAACTGACTACGGTCTCAAAGTCCCAACCTTCTCCCTTAGTAGCTGCATGAGCCCTGTTTAGCTATTTTTAACCCACTTCCTAGAGTGAGAAACTAAACAGGGATATTCAATAGTTCAGGTTTATTTTATATATGAGAGAAAATAAGTTGAAACTGGCTGTTAGTTTAGGACCTGGCACTAACAACTGGGTTCTTGGCAGCAGCAAGGGAAAAACATGAATCCTTCACAGAACATAAAAGAAAAAGAAGAGCAAGGGTCACAAATAAAGTAGTGACATACAAAATTTCAAATGGCCAAGAAAAGATTTTAACTGTTTCTCAGTGTTCTTTATTTCACACTGGGAAGACTATTTGCACACCCTTTCACACAAATATTTTTAGAGAAAGTAGATTCCCTGTCCAGATATAGCTATATGTAAAAATAATTAATCCATTCACTGACAGTAACAAGACACTCCAGGATAGACATTATTCTGTTAATAAACAAAATCTCAGATAGATAGCTAAAAATATCAAGCCTATCAGGGCATGACTCTAACACTTAGCGCTGCGCGGGAGGACATGGCTTACTGTTGCCTAACATGACATACAAGAACGGCCGGGGGCTACAGCAGGTTGATTGCACAGGGCAAGCCAGGAAGAAACCGCATTACGTGTAAAAGGTAAGGGTCTAAAAAGACATCGACACCTCTGGGTTTCACCCACACCATTCAGGTGCTGAATCCACCAACCAAGAGACAGCACGGCCCAGTGTTACAGAGCAGAAAGGACCATTGAACCTCGTCAGCGTAGGAAGAATATTCACAGGCATCCACGGGTAGCAGAACTACAAAGTAAATGCAGTGAAGGCTACAGTGCCTTGCTGGGTTTTACAGAGCATGAAAATACCTAACATTTCTCTTCTAATCTGTGATATCTCAGAATCTATTCAGCAGAACTAGAGTTTTTTTGTTTGGTTTTGGTTTTAGGGGGTTTTTTTTTAGATTTGTAGAAGACTGCTCATGCAAAAGCTAGGAAGCTGCTATGGGATAGACATGTTTCTTGTTAACAGTGGACCTAGCATTCTTAGTTTGCATTCCAGTAAGCCCAGAGACCTCTCTGGAAACTTTCATTTCTCCCTTTAGGTCTATTGACTTGGCTAGTGATTTGATTTTTCAGTGCAATGCATTGCAATAATCACGCTTGGCAATCACAAACATGGATTAGCATAGCCAAGCGTAGGAAGACAGGGTGCAGTTTCCTGCCCAGCCTCAGGCAGGAGGGGACATTTTGCACAGCTGGCACTGCTCATGTTTGCAAAAGCAACATAAACATGCAAAAGGCCCCACAGGCTTTACATTTTGACATATCCCAAAGTTCAGTCTAGTTGAAGTGTTTCCTTTTGCCAAAAGAAACTGTACATAACTGGGGAAAAAAAGACCCACCACATATTAAGAAACTCAAAACATTCAGTCTAGCAGCAAACTAAAAGTTGTGTCAAGAGCTAGATCAGTATCTGTCATTGCAACTACATTTCCTAGAAAAGAAGAGGGGGAAAAGTATGGTGAGAAATGCTGAACTTCTTGCAGATTTCCTTTTTGATAATCATTCCCTCTACTCTCTTGTCTCTAAGTAACCTCAACCTTATCAAAAGAGAAAGCATCACTAGCAAAGGATCTTTTATACAGTGGATGTAGTTTTGCACGTCTGGTAGCATGATCCTGGATTTACTAGCAATATTTTAGTGAGGAAAGGAGGAATAACTGTAGTTCTAGTAAGACTGAAGATGACTTACTCTCTTCCTTGATAAAAAGACTGCTGTTTGAGCCTGCCATTCTTGCTTTCTGCCTCTGACCCATAATCAAACTCTTCTTTTCTTTCCAAGAAGGAATTGCAAAAGTTTACTCTGATATTTGACTGGTGTTAGACAACCTTTCCACTATGAAGGAACATAGGTTTTGCCAATAGATATTCCTCTACAGAGACAAGCATAATGCATGCACCAATAGCCAATCAATACTGGATGATTTAAAGAAAGACTTAAAAACTGCAGTTGATCAATTCTTTTTCATCAAAACATTTTCTAGAAAAAAAACAGGACTTTCGGTAAGAAATCTTCTAGGTTTCAACTGAAAAATACAACAATGCTTTCACTAACAACAGTAAATGCAAAGTGGTGGCTTTAGTCAGGGAAGTAAAGTTGAGGGAAAGGTAAGCAGACAAAAGAGCAGCTACAAACTGTAGAGATAATTTTTCAGGGAACTGATGGAAAGGGGGAGGAAAGATTTTTTAAACTGTCACATGACAAATATGGGGGCATTTCTGGACTATTCCTCAACAAAACCCATCATGCAATTAAGCAGTACTCCTGGTGCAAAGTGTTTGTCAGTAAAATATCTAGACTCTGTACCTGTAATAAAATTTATGAAACCATTAGGGTGTTACGTTTACCCTTCTTTCTCAGCCCAGTTGCTCATATATGTTAACCTGCCATTAAGAACAGAAACTTTTTACGCATTGAGAACTGATGTGATTTCAATAACATACATTCTGAAGTGGAAAGCACTTAAGTGAATTACTCAGGTCTTTAGAAAAGCCAGCGTCAGGTTTTACCAGCTGAGACTTTTTGCATGTGACAGTCTCAGAGTCCTTATCCAGTCTAGATCCTTATACATGACACAGCAAGGAACACATACATTATTTTCCATTAATCCCTTTTCTAAGGTTTTTGCAGGAGATTTTGATATTATCTTCTGCTCATTGCTCCATGGACCAGGCAATGGTTAACAAGGATATGCACTACCAAAGTATCCTCTTAAATCAGGGTCGCCTTATCTGCAATACTCTACATAATCAGGTATCTATGACAAGATAATCTACCCAATTATCACCCTTGACAGCTTCTCAGCTGCATTTGTGCCTGCCGGGTTCTGTACTATAGCACAACATTGTTAATATCTCATGAAAGAAAAGAGTCATTGGACAGATGGGACAGCTCTCCCCAGCAGTGGTATTGCCAGCCAGATGTGTAACCATCACTGCCACAAATCTGCTATTAAAGTTTCCAACAATTGGTGTCCTTCGATTTTGCTAGGCTGCTGTAACAGGCCTCTACAGAGAAGCTATCCAAAGTAAAACTTTTTGGGACTGCAAAAGGTTTAGGATCTGGATAAAACAACCCAAAGCAACAAATGCTCTTAAATTCTGCATTTATTTTACACGTGAAAACCAAAAATAATTAGAACTACTGGGAAAAAGAATGCATCCATTTTTTTTTCCTTTATTTTTTGTTTGGTTTTGGTAGCATTTGAAGTTCCATATACAAGGTTCAGTGTGGACATAACCATGAGGACCCACCTCTTATTCTCCTCCTGGATGATAAAAAGAACAGAGATGTAACAGACTCACAGAATCGTTCAAGTTGGGAGGGACCTCAGAAGGTCCAGTTTCCTCCACAAAGCAAGGTTAACATTGAATTCACATGAGGTATCTCAGAAAACCTGAAAACCTCCAGGGTCATAGACTCCACAGCCCCTCTGCGCAACCTGTTCCAGTATCTGACAATCCTCACAAAAGAAAACAAAACACAAAACCACCCTACCTCCAGTCAGAGAATCCCATTTCATTTAATAAGCACTGTCTCCAATTCTCACACCATGCACCTCAGTAAAGAAGAGTAAAGACTTTTCAGAAAACTGAAAAGTAATTTTCAAAGGAATGAAAAGTCAAGGAATAAAGTCATCAGCTTCAAGTGTGTTTTCATGAAGACTTCTTTAGAACTGCGTTTATTCTCTAATTCCAACAAACTCCCTAAAGTAGCATGTGATAGCTTCTTTCTCCTTTCCCTTCTGTTCTCTGCCTGCTTTCCCAGTAATCCCTTGCTCTGCTCTTTAACTTTTCTCCCCAAGATCTTAGTTCTAAGCATACTTCATGTGAAGCATTCATTCAAGAAGGGACTGCCTTTAAACAATGAATAGTCCAATTCAGCTTTTCATGTAAACCTCCTGAAAACATATGCCATCTCTCCACATCAACTTTCTGTGAGAAGACAACATGCATAGAGCCCAGAAACCCCCCACTGTCTTGGCTAGAGCTGATATTTGCTGTCTCCCCATTTCTCTCTGATAACATAACCTGAGTCATGAACCATTTTTTTTTTGTCCTTGTTCTATGAACAAGCAATCATCTATAGACTATTTATGTATTTCTGTGTAGAGATTTATAATGCGTTGAAGTAGTGAGTCAAGGAACTGGATTGCTTTTAATGTCATTTCAAAACAATGGAGAAGCTCAGTTACTGAGGCTCACTACTGCTGTCACTGCTAGTCATGTAGCCTATTTACAAATCCTAAATACTCTTCTCAAATATCAAAGACAAACCCAATACTTTTATCATTATTCTGTTTTATGTATGGTCTCTTCTCTGTTAGCTTCTTTTACTGCCCTAAATTTATTTGGTCTTCAACCTCATCTTCATTCCCGTCTCCTTTTTCAAAAAGATTAGTGTGAAACCTAATTCAACTTTGGTCTCTGAACTCCTTTTTTTTTCCTAAACAAAAAAAAAAAGTTAGGGGGAGGGTAGGGGGGAGAAGCTTGTTCCATAAGTGCTTTCTTTGCTACATTTAGTACACTTTCCATTTACATTTCTTCTAATATTTTTAGTTCATTGTCTTCCACAGTATTTGTTTTTCTTTCTCTCAAAGGTGCCTGATCTTTCTGAACGTAATCATTTTCCCTTCGATAGTATCCTCTATTGCTCACAAGGGTGTCTTTTGATGTCTCAGACCTTTTCTTTATGGGCTCACCTTTTATTCTGCTTTTATTTAGAACTATTCAACCAACAGAAGTCCTTGTTATTAAAAGCATAAAACTTAAAAAGCTTCATTTTGTGTATTTGAATCACACTCTCTTTCTCTGGAAAAGCTAAGTAAATACATCAGGTAACTAGGCATAGACAAGACTAGATCTAATGGATCTTTATACATGCCTAACATGTCCTTATACAAATATATAAGTATACGTGACATCAGACACAGTTGTCTTGGTTTATATCCAGGTGACAAATGGCTGGAAAGACTGAGGCCAGAATGAAGACAATGTCCAGGTTTCTTAAAATCATAAAGGCATGCATGTAGCTACATTCCATGGGGACATGCAACTATTTTATTGCCCTAGACATCATTAGAAGTACATACATCAAGACAGCAGACTTTCTATGTGTTTCTGCTATCATTCTAACTACCGTGTTCTCTGTATCCACTGCTGAACAAGGGCAGACGTTGCAGCAAAATGAGGACTGTAGATTTTATATCAAGACATATGAAACCACTCGTTATTATAAGTGCCTGTGCTGGTTTTGGCTGGGGTAAAGTTAATTGTCTTCACAGTAGCTGGTACGAGGCTATGGTTTGGATTTGTGCTGGAAACAGGGTTGATAACACAGGGATGTTTTCATTACTGCTGAGCAGTGCTGATGCAGAGTCAAGGCCTTTTCTGCTCCTCACCCCACCAGGGAGGAGGCTGGGGCAGGGCACAAGAAGCTGGGAGGGGGCACAGCCAGGACAGCTGACCCCAACTGGCCAAAGGAATATCCCACACTGTATGACATCATGCTCAGCACATAAAGTTGGGGCAAGAAGGAGGAAGGTGGGGACATTTGGAGTGACAGTGTTTTGCCTTCCCCAGTCACCGTTAACAGGTTAAATATTATATCTCCATGCATGATGGAGCCCTGCTTTCCTGGGGATGGCTGAACACCTGCCTGCCCATGGGAAGCAGGGAATAAATTCCTTGTTTTGCTTTACTTGCATGCGCGGCTTTTGCTTTCCCTATTAAACTGCCTTTATCTCAACCCACGAGTTTTCTCATTTTCATTCTTCCTATTCTCTCCCCCCTCCTACTGGAGGCAGGGGGAACGAGTGAGCGGCTGTCTGGGGCTTAGCTGCTGGCTGGGGTTAAACCATGACAGTGCCATACTCTACAGCTTAATAGTTAGTCAATGATTAGTAAAACAGAAAATCAAATGCAAACATATTTCTGTGCAGTAAACCTGGATTTTGACAGTGAGGGAAATTATTTTTGTATTTCACATAATTTTCAAGTATTGGACATTACAAAGAATAACCCTAACTCTTTTTACATATATTTTCAAATTTCCCTGCCACGCTTGCATCAAATGCCTAAGAAACTTTGAGAGGCCTTTATTCAATGGTTGTTTTAAAATGAAATGAAAAAAAAAATACAGGAAATGAAACCAAAAAGAATCCCATGCACCATGGCTGGAGTCTGAGGAGCCAGAGTGCCCGACCAACTGCCTGAAACACGGGACTATGGCACCCCGTGCCTTCTGGTATAGTTAGAAGGATTTTTTTAATTCTTGTCCCTCCAGTGGCCCAGTTTGTCAGGAGAAGTGGAAAATGATGCCATTCAGCACAGGTGGGAGCCTGGCAGCCAGGGCAAACCCGGGGGTGGGAAGCACCCTCAAGCTGAACAGAGGAGCAGAGCCTGTGCCCCCTGTTTCCTGGTTAAGCACTATAACCAGTAAGTTACCGGTAACCTCTTGTTACCAGTAAGCTGCCAGGCAGGGGTGGTGAGCACTGACACACAGGCCATTGCACCTTCCAGATAGAGCTTGCGAGAGGCCCAGTGCCATGCATGCATTTGGGAAGCTCAGAAGCCACACCGGGGTAGATATCACTCTGCTCAGTGTCCCAGTCCCACCAGGGCAGGGAGACAGGGATCTCACTGCGTGGAGAGAAGCAGCTCTGGCTATAAGACCAACACCAACACAGATTTCTAGCATCAGCAGAATTAGTTCTGCCTCTGAAGAAGTGACAGTCAAGTGAGATATTTCTAGGATTACCTTACCACCAAGCAGAGGTTTTTAGATCACAGTGGTGGACTCCAACATCCCTGGTTCACCTAAATCCTCTTTTTAGTCTTTCCTATTAATATAAAAATAATCTCACTGGGCTAATATTGATTATGTTTGGTAACATACACAACATATTTCTACACACTTAAATGATAATAAAATCTAAAAGCAGCCAGGGCACACCCGGGGGTGGGAAGCACCCTCAAGCTGAACAGAGGAGCAGAGCCTGTGCCCCCTGTTTCCTGGTTAAGCACTATAACCAGTAAGTTACCGGTAACCTCTTGTTACCAGTAAGCTGCCAGGCAGGGGTGGTGAGCACTGACACACAGGCCATTGCACCTTCCAGATAGAGCTTGCGAGAGGCCCAGTGCCATGCATGCATTTGGGAAGCTCAGAAGCCACACCGGGGTAGATATCACTCTGCTCAGTGTCCCAGTCCCACCAGGGCAGGGAGACAGGGATCTCACTGCGTGGAGAGAAGCAGCTTTGGCTATAAGACCAACACCAACACAGATTTCTAGCATCAGCAGAATTAGTTCTGCCTCTGAAGAAGTGACAGTCAAGTGAGATATTTCTAGGATTACCTTACCACCAAGCAGAGGTTTTTAGATCACAGCAGTGGAGTCCAACATCCCTGGTTCACCTAAATCCTCTTTTTAGTCTTTCCTATTAATATAAAAATAATCTCACTGGGCTAATATTGATTATGTTTGGTAACATACACAACATATTTCTACACACTTAAATGATAATAAAATCTAAAAGAAATAATGCACAGTAAAGAAAATAAACTCCCATGAAGAGATCTTCAATTGCAAGTGTGTCATAACCCCATTTCTCCAAGGTTTCTACAAATGAAGGTGTCTACTGTAGATTTCAAAAGCACCTAAGCATGCTTTGAAATCAAGGCGAGTTATGTCTTCAATATACTAGTTTTGAATATGCATACCTTGAATATACAAATAACAACTGCTATTGATAAGTCAGTCAGTATTATCAATTTTTAACCTATTCCCTACCAGCATAAGCAGGGAGAGCTGAGACAAAGCATTAGATTTTTACATTTATTTACTCATTAGATTTTTACATTTATGTATGAGAGCGCAATCACAGTTTACTTTGAATTTCCCTCCCAAGAAATCTTAAAGGATACAATTCTGAGTCCACATGTCTCTCAGTATAAACATATACCTTGTTATTACTGTTTACCTTTTTTCCCAGTTTTATTTTATGAACACTAAACTTGCAGTCACCTGGTACTGACAGTCATCTGTCAGTGCTGTATGTTTAGAGGAATAAAGGCAGCTGGGATATACTTTATACACAGTGAATTTATTTACCCAGTTATGTGCTGCTTATATTGATGGCTAGCAAGCATGAAGTCTGTAGTGACTACATTGTTTGTATGGTTCCAAGCACACAAGAAATGGCATCATAATTCCCCAGTCTAGCACATGACAGCCATGTGCCAGGTCACCAACATGTAAATGAAACCACCAGCATTTGAGGGTCCAGTCGAATGCCATCCTCCGCACGGCTGATCTCTCTTAACACCCCACCAAAGCCCCTCTCTGAACGTTCAGCTTAAAAGGCTGAAAAGCTGAGTGACCAGCCAGGCTCTGTTTTTACTGCACCTCTCAACCTGACAGGCAGGTCTAGCTCTACATCTTATTCTCTGCTGTGGGGTATTCATCTGGATACCTACCAGAAGCAGACAGAGACACATTCAGGGACCGTGCTGTCAGAGGCCAGAGCAGAAGGGGGACTTACGAAGCACAAGGACAACTACAATACCGAGACACCAGTCTGCTGACCCTAGATCCTCTCCTCCAAAAGCAGCCAGCTGAAGATATTTGGAGATTTCTTTAAAAAAAAGCTCCATGTACACCCTCCCAGTAGTAAGACACGGGCCTTTTGAGCCTGCATCCAGACCAGATGGGTTTTTCCGTCACCAGTTGAGCTATTCTTTATGACTTCGGAGTCATTATGAATTCACAGAAACCCATTTATACTTCTAGCCCTCATAAGGTTGCACAGGGAATGAATTCACAACACAATGGTATGTTGTGTGAAAAAGTACTTAATTTAGTTTTAAATCCAGTAATTCCATTGGCTGACTTGAGTTCCTGTATTTTGAGAAACAATTATTAAATTATTTCACACTCCCATTCTTTGCGCCAGTCCTGATTTTATAGCTCTCTATGATGCCTTGCCCTTTTCCAAGCAGGAGTGTGTGACATTTTACCTTGTTCAAAACACATTCCCTGCTGCTGACCAATGTCATTGCAATTAATCTAGATGAGTTATGGAAAAAGCAGTGTTTATGTGATTAAAAGATAAACCTGAATAATCATCACACCCCAAATTTTGAATTCTCCTTCCCTCCAACAGGGTCTTGAAAGAGCTAAATAAAGTTTACACTCAGGCCTTGCACACTAACAAATAGCTGGGCTGTCTGTAAGCCTTTCAGGCAATCTTGCTAAGGTGGACAGAAGCAGCTCTGATACAAAAAGTGCTGTGCTCTCAGAAGGGCTTATTATATTGGCCTCAGCTCAGCACTTTCAGACCAGAGAAGGCTCAGGGCAAAGCAGAGCACAAATTGGTGAAAAAGGCTGGGTAGGCAGGTTGCACAGTGTGTAAGGTAAATGATGGCAGAAAGACAGGAGCATCCCTGATGTGAAGAGAGAAAGGGAGAATGGGGGAAAGCCCATCCCTGTGGCTACACAGGCAGAGTGTTCTTTGGAGAGGGAGAGGGAGCAGAACTGCATGCAGTCTCCAAGGTGTGACCTCAAGGACCCAGTTCCAGGGCTAGGACTGAAGAAACAAAAAAAAAAAAAAAATCTACCAGATGTTATAACAAGAACAGTATTTTTTTCCTAAATTAAAACTCTACCTCCAAGGTGTGACCTCAAGGACCCAGCTCCAGGGCTAGGACTGAAGATACAAAAAAAAAAAAATCTACCAGATGTTATAAAAAGAACAGTATTTTTTTCCTAAATTAAAACTCTAAAAAAAGCTTTTGGTTTCATTTGGCATTTTGTAAGTTTTCTGTAGTTTGTTCCAAGGAATTACAGTAATTCAGTGTTTCCTGTCAGGAAACAATTACTTTAATAAACAAAATAAAATAATGTTACCAAGAGATGTGAAACCTCAGCAAATCTGGAAAGCAATTTGTGATTTACTATCAGAGTTAGTCAGATTAAAAACCCAATATGAAGGGGATAAGACCCCCTTGACTCACTTTACTGTTTATACAAGTATTCAAGTATTTAGTCTCTGTAGCCCTGAATAGCTAGATATTGATGAACAAATGATTATACATAAGGTTCTTCTAAATTAAACAGAATATAATGACATGACTACTGTAATGACATACTAGTAGCTATGTTCCAGTGGCAAAGATCGTTCATTTCTGAGTGCTTATTTAGTTCAGGTGAGGTCACACTTTGACTCTGTTCATGCTTCTGCTATTATAACCACTCAGCACTTCATTGTTAGCTTCCTATTCTAATGAAATGAAACTTAATGAATAAGAATTAGGAATGATAAATCAGGATCCTGGGGAGAAGCATGTTGAGTTCAGCTTTTATGGTTGATAAAACTATATGAATTCCCTTAGGGGATTTCTTATTTGATTAATATCTTTTCATCTCTGATTTTTTAAGTTGTACAGGAATCTGTTCTTGTAATATTTACATAGGTTTAGTTGTGTAATATTTAACCAGTTAATCACTGTTGAATTAGTCTTTACAGTATTACAAAGATACAACTTTTTCTAGGATATCCCAGTTTGCTGGGAGGTAGCCAAGTTGTGTGTTTGGGGTTCTCTTTAGCACTTGATTACATGCATGTTGCTGACATAAGTGAGATTATTCCTAAACTAAGACAAATACAGCTGAAAACAGAATTTGGCTTAGTATTTATGCATACTTAAATTGCTTAATTACAATATTACCAAGATTAAAAATGTGTGCCTTGCAGAATAGTTAACTTCAGAAAATGATAGCAAAAGATTTTTCTTAGTGATTTGGAATTACTGCAGCTATTTGTATTTAATGTATTACTATTTTACCTGCTGTATAATTAGACTTGTTTCATTTGTCAGTGAGTTCTAAATTCTTTAATAGAAAATGATAAAATTACATTATTATATATCGTGACCAAATATACCTATATTTTAATGAAAATTTATTTCAAAATACATCTTCCATAAAAAGTAGGGAAAAAAAACATCTATTTTTATAAGCTCACACCCATATTCATGATATTGTTATGATGACTGACTTCAACTGCTTCTTTTACAAAGAAAACCCAACAAATGAGCAGAAACCTACAGGTCCCACAGCAAATATCCGATTTTAACTCAGTAAATAAGTACACTGAAGCTAAGGGAATCACCTGCATGCAAGATTTAGGTAGTTATTGAAGTGGTGCCGAAGCTGTTTTGTCAATACTTAGACAAATGAGAGAACACAAGCAACAGGACTACAAATCAGATGTTCACCAGGAGAATAAAGAGGTGAAACGTTGCTTTAAGGGAAAAAAAACCCACCCAACATATTTTTGGGGGGTTTTCACCAGAAAAAAAAGCTGTAATAGCAATAACAACAAAGCATCAGGAATTCCTGACTATGAGAAAGTGGGAGTATTCAACTGATGCCCAGGAAATGCCTTGGAACTTCACAGTATGATGTCATTAACCCCAAAGCAACAGGATACAAAACAAAAAAAACTTCAAGTTATTAATATAGCAACAAGGGCAATAATCACTGAAATATTTAAGTTGACCCATCAGAACACTTGTTTGCAGTTTAAAATGGAATATTTCAAGATGTTGTAGTTGATTAAAACTGCTAATTAATATTGTTCAATATTAACTCTCAAGTCTGGAAAATACTGGGTTCTCTTCAATTCCATTGAAAACACCAACATACAACAGTGCTGTCTTTTTATGCAAACAACCACAAGACACCAGGTGGTGATATAGGATCCTACACACTTGCAATTGGAAGGTTTTTTGTTGTTGTTTTGACTTTTTTTTTAAAGACTAGACTAAGCCATTCTGCATCTGGAGGCCAAATCCTCACCTTTGACTCAACAGCTTACTTGAATATCCAGTCTACAGAAGAGACTAAATTCCCCAAATTATCAATAAAAGGAGTTAATAGAGTTCCTGACAGGAATCTCCTTTCTGAAGAAGTTCTAAGAGAGTTTTTATTTTAAGTCTGTCTTCAAACACTAGTCTCTTTCCCAAGGAGCAACTATAATAAAGACAGGTGAGCTACTTTATTTTGTGCTGCATTCTGTAAGCGTGGCCCTCAATGTTTATCAGCCCAGCAATCAGTAGAACTTTACAACATAGAAAATTTTGCACTTTACATCTGAAGCTTATTGCTGAGCATTCACAGAATATATAGTTGGACAATATTTGTACCTGAGTGACACAAACAAAAGTTGTTTTACAGTTGTGATCTAGACTTGAGATCAGCATTCCATGCATATATAAAATTGTCAAGGGGAGCTGTCTAAACTCTGATAGCCTGAAAATAAAGGTGGTATTCCCCAATTTTTAAAAAATAAAGGAATCACAGTATCAAAAAAACCCCCAAAACCAACCCACAAACAAAGAAACAAACTAAATACCCAATAAAAATGCAAAAGCCACCCCATCTGACTGAACAGTTGGGCCCAGAGGGCGGTGATCAGTGGCACGAAGTCTAGTTAGAGGCCAGTAACTAGTGGTGTACCCAAAGTGTCAGTGCTCGGCCTGATCCTGTTCAACATCTTCGTTAATGCTGTGGGTGACAGGGAAGAGGGTACTCTCAAGAAACTTGCAGATGACACCAAACTGGGAGGAATAGCTGACACTCCAGGGGATCTGCCATCCAGAAGGACCTTGACAGGCCCATGCTGCAAAAGAGGTTAATGGTATCCTAGGCTGCATTAGGCAAAGTATTGCCAGCAGGTGGAGGGAGGTGATCCTTCCCCCCTCTTCAGTATTGGTGGGGCCACACATGAAGCACCATGTCCAGTTCTGGGGTCCTCAGTACGAGAGATGAACATACTGGAGAAATGAGGAGAGATGAACAGAGAAGGTTGATGAAGGGACTGGGGCATGTCTCCTACAGGGAGAGGTTGGGAGAGCTGGGATCGTTCAGCCTGGAGAAGAGAAGGGTGAAAGGAAATCTCTGAAAGGAGGGTGAGAAGAAGAGGGAGCCAGACTCTTTTCAGTGGTGTCCAATGCCAGGATCAGAGGCAATGGGCACAAAATGAAACACAAGAGGTTCCCTCTGACCATCAGGAAAAACTTATTCACTGTGAGGTTGACCAAGCACTGGCACAGGTTGCCCATAGAGGGCAACCAGTTATAGGTGTGTCCTGGTTTTGGCTGGGACACTGCTTGACTAGGGAGTGGGACCAGTTGCCCTCCAGAGGTCCCCTCCAGCCTCAACCCTTTCAAGAATCTGAAAAATTCACTGAATTTTTGTAACTGCATCTGAAAAATATAGATGTCTTCCATATTTGCTGTGCAGGTTTTGGCTGGGGTAGAGTTAACTTTATTCACAGTAGCTAGTGTGGGGCTATGGTTTGGATTTGTGCTGGAAACAGGGTTCATAGCACAGGGATGTTTTTGTTACTGCTGAGCAGTGCTGATGCAGAGCCAAGGCCTTTTCTGCTCCTCACCCCACCCCACCAGCAAGGAGGCTGGGGGGGCACAGGAAGCTGGGAGGGGGCACAGCCAGGACAGCTGACCCCAACTGACCAAAGGGATGTCCCACACCAAATGACGTCATGCTCAGCACAAAAAGCTGGGGGAAGAAGAAGGAAGGGAGGGACGTTTGGAGTGATGGCGTTTGTCTCCTCAAGTCACCATTCTGCATGATGTTTGCCAAGAAAGGTAGGATTTATCTAACAGTCATCTTTGATCAGATCTGAAATGCTGGTTTATGGCAGAGATTGCCTGTTGTCCAGTGATCTGATGCTAGTGGAGTGAAAGGAAGTTCTACTGGGCTTTGAAACTCTTCACCTAGTCTTTTTAATGGGTTCAACAGATAATAGATAGACAGTGTTATAAAGAAAACATGTTTCTGCTTAATTACTTGAGCCTTCCAGAAATGCATGTAATAATGCATGAATATAATGAAATAGCTGTTGTATCATAAAAATCATTGTCCCAGTAGCTCTTCTGAATTCTAATGTCCAATGTAATAACTGCTTTGAATTCAGATTCACTGACCTTCTTAGCCAAAGAAAGAAACATTTGTCACTGCCCACTCAGATGCTGAATGTGAAGTGGAGATACCCTGCACATGCAGTTTAGCTTTGCATTTCAGTTAAATAGCAAATGGTCAAACATCTGAGACAGGATACACATGATATAAGAGCAGTAAGAGAGAAAATGAGTCTTAAAAATCCACATTTAGAAGCTGAAACCATCCTATGAGAGGCAGGACTCTCATGAAACATGGAAAACTATTCAGATTTAGGACAGTAAGTGAACAATATATAAACCATATTGGACAGTTAGGACTTTTGCATGCTTCTTTTGAGCTATGGAGTGCTGAAGAGGCAGGACTTTAGAATTCAGTCTGAGACACAGTCTCTTAAGAACCAAATATCTACACGAGCCCTCTTTCTGTAGACACACTGTCTAATGCCAAGATTTCTGAGATAATCCAAAGGGCCACGTGAAGACAGAAAGGTAGAAACATATTACATCAGAAATGCATCAGCCTACAATGGAGCAAAACCACTCCCAGTGCAAAGACCTTGTTGCGACACAGAACCCATTCCTTTTCCTGTTATGAACCCTGGCACTACTGGTACTGCTCCTTTTTGTCTGAAGAAAGTGAAGTTATTCACCTCTGAAGTCTGGTGTCAGATTCTAGCCACTTTTCTGATATGAGGAGAAAGTTGCTTTAAACTCCTTTATCCAGGGGTGAATAAGGACCAACTCCATGGCACTGGCAAGTCAGACTATTACCACCTGTCAAAGAGCATCACACAGGAAGGGCAGCTTGAGGGCTCCAAGGACTACAAGCAGACTCTTTCCAGGTTCTAATTTTTCTGAAATTACAGCCTATCTTGCTTTGTAGAGGGTGAGGAGAGTAAATGGATGGACCAGAACAGTCTGCTGCAGCATCAAAAGCTTCGTTTTGATGCTGATGTGTACAGTACAAAGGAGTCTGGTCCCATTTCTTACTGCCCGCAAGAAGCCTGAGACCACTTCCTCCAAGGAGGAGGAAATACATTAGTTTCCTCTTTGAAGCTGAATGGCACACACCAACATAACACAGATACTAAGTTTTTGGCAAGGAAGCAGTATCTCAAAAGCACAAAAGTCAAAGCAAAAATATCAAAGAAAAAGAAGCCAACATCTAGAAGGTATCAGAAAGGCATTGTAGCTTGGTACAGTATCATCAATGCAGTGCCACTCAGAAGAGATTATGCAGGGTGCAGCATCTTTCAGAACCATGATTTGAAGAACCTGACCTGTCAGCACTTTGAGGTAATGTTAAAATTAATTTTCGTAGTGACTAAGCTGTTAATGATCTACCTCCACGTATCTCTCAGGCTTTTGAGCAGGACACACTTTGACAATCAAAAGGCTTTATATCCAGGCATCAGTTCAGAGGCTGGTGACAGAGGGCTCCTCTGCAGAGAGAACATGGCTCTTGGGTATCCCTTTCTACCTAGATGGTGGGTGTATCTTCTGATTTTGAAAACTGCCCTCTCTCTGATTATTTATGTTCTACTCCTCAAACAGGCTGAGTAATTGAGAAAAAAGAAGCATTAGGTTAGGACAGACCTCTGAGATAAGACGTCGGAAGGAGTATAGGCAAATACATATATTTTGTAACTAATTTAAGCTGGTTTGTATTATTGTTCAGCCTTAATACTTATTTTTAAGCAGGCTCTACAGATGAAAAACAAAGTAAAATATTCTTCTTTGACCTACCAAACCAAATTTTCCTTCAAAAAAGATGCTAATATAAAATAAGGTTATTAACTTATTTACAAATATAATTATTTCTCATATTTTTCATAGAATATATGCAGAGAAGTCATTAGCTGGTTAGACGGCTCAAAAGGCATCCATTTTTCTAGGGTTTATTCAATCTGATTTTATAATTCTTCACAGCAGCAATCTTTAAATTCCATTTAAAGAAACCATGTATCAAGAAACTATCAAGAACAAATGTATGGTATCTGTTTCTGTATGTATTTATCATTTTGCTCTATGCAGGTTAATTTTGTAACTGGAGGAGTTTATCCCTAACACTGTATCTCAGCTTTAGTTTAATTAGCTTAATTTACTTGTTTGCATCTCATAAAAAAAATAATCAAATCACACTATAACCTCCCTTCTTTCACAGCCCATTAAATAGTTTTATATATCATATCAATTTTGTACTTCATATCATTTGCTCACACCTCTAAATTCTCATTTTATTAATTCTAAAATTATTAATATAGAGTATGTTTCCCTTTGTGGCATAGATCATTATTTCTATGAGCATTTTTTAGCGTTTGAGAAGTTAATCAGTCATTTACAAGAACTAAAAAAAAAAATCCTTTCAGCAAACATGTCAGATGTTCTTGAAGCAGAATTTGATGTGATTCCATTATAAATCTTTTCCCTAACAGATTTTGTTAGTTGCAAAAACAAGTACTCACACATAAACCCTACACCCTGTGCTATGAACACATTTTAATTGCTGACATAAAGTTCTGATGGTTGCCACTTTTACTTCAGAATGGCTCCTTCCTTCAGCTGTGCATCTAGTAATAAGTTACTGATACAGACAGACACCTGTCAGAATTTCTTTCCTGAGACCATAGTAAAACCATTTCTCTTCTTCCTTCTCTGCACTGAGCAGCTTCAATGTTACAAAGGCACAAGAATAGGGTGAGTGAACAGCCTAGAGTTATAATTTCAAAGGTATTTATCAACTACAGTAAATGAAGACACTGAAGTAACTTGCTATTCTTTGCTGTTAATACCAATCTTAAAACTTATCATAAATACACACACAAGTTTGGAGTAACAGACACTAATTTTAACTGTGTGATGGATTTGCTGGGAACTCAAATCTCTCAGTACTCCAGCTTTCTTTTCCATAAAATGTATCTGGTAGTTCATGCCTAGTTCTCAAGACTCCTGGGGGGGAGGATGAAGTCTGAATTGAAACTGAACTTTCAACACCTACATTCAAAAGGATGCTATCCATTTACAGAAATTCTCCATTTCCTTGAAGGGAAGGGTCTATAAAAATGCAAACTAATGCTGTATTCAGGAGTTCTGCATAAACACTCCGACAAGGAATAAACTAAAACAGAGCCCTGCTACCTACCCTGCACCAGTTCCTGCAGTCGAGCACTGCAACAGCCTTTTTCTAAGCCCTTCTTTCACCAGTCTCTGAAAACAAAATTATCTCTGGGGTTTTTAACAGACATAACCCAGGTTCTTTCTGTTACTTGGTTTTATATGAACAATTAAGTGGTCTGTGCTATGCAGAAACTGATAAAAACAAGAGATGTTTTTGTGACAATATTTGTGTTTGCAAAACATACCCTGTCACAGCTGAAGCTGCTGAAGAAAGAGACTTAAGGTAACTTCAGTCACACTATTTTTCCTCATGATATCTTGTTTGTCCATTAACAGTAACTGGTGGAACATACTGCATCCAATAAACTGTAATACAGAGTTCCTTTTTTTTCACAGTTTAGTTAAAAAGATTATAAATAAAACCTTCTGACCAACCACTGAAATTTATTAATCAGAGTTATCACCTCTCAAAAAATTGGGAAAATACCAACAAAACCATGGCCTCTGAAATCTTACACATGGTAGTCCTCTGGCTGGAAATGGAGTGGAGCCATCATAAAGTGGTTTAGTTTTCGGGGGTTTTTCCACTGTTCTGGACAGCAAGACATTGAAATCTTCAAAGCTGTGTATTTTCTGAATTTACCCAAAGATGGAAATAAATCTGAAGGGATTCTTTTGTTATGGCAGCTGTGGGAAAATGTTGCATCACGCTCAGAGGAGAATGATCATGATGAAAATTCAGAAGCATTACATATGAATTTCCAGTCAAGTGAATGTCGGTTCCTGCCCCAAAGTAAGGGGACTGTTTTCCTTCTTCACAGTAAAGTAAAAAAAACTCCCCACCGGAGTTGAAGATTTGGGGCAGGGAGGAAAATTGCCAAAGTTAAAATTTCAGAAGATGCTTTTGGAGAGGATGAGAAAAAAATGGCACTAACTAAATCTAATCATTCTTGCAAAATATATGCTGCTTCATATAAATCAAATATCCACTTTAACACAGAAATAACCCACTGCATTAAAAATTTTCCCTGAATTATGTTTTGCTGTTACCGTGGAGTCATCATCAAGCTCTTTTTCTGTGTAACTAACTAGGGTTTCAGTTAATTTTTTTTCCAATTGCCCCATTATAACCATTCAGTCTCCACAGTTATTCACAAACTCATGAAGAAAGCACTGGTTTAGACACCCACAACCTCTAGGTGGGTGAGGCAAATGTAACACAGGATCTATGGGAGGCCTTCTGGTCTGGCAGCTGGAACTAAGCAGGATGTCAGAAGACATTTAATATTGTACAAGACACCTATGTCAG
Source organism: Egretta garzetta (assembly GCF_000687185.1). Taxonomy (NCBI): domain Eukaryota; kingdom Metazoa; phylum Chordata; class Aves; order Pelecaniformes; family Ardeidae; genus Egretta; species Egretta garzetta. Next base: position 5,438,195 of record NW_009259685.1, read on the forward strand.
GGCACATGACATGCTCCCCGAATAGCAGCCACTGGTAAGCAGTACATGCACAGTCTTCGTGAACCATGATAAAGTACAGGATGATCTTGAAAGCATCTCTTACTCTTGTTTCCTAACATGTGATGTCAACATAGTCAGTAGCGACATCAAGGTCCCTTTGTAAAGAGAGCTTGTGAGACATGACACTTGTTTGGCATTATCAAATTGTCAGTTTCCCCAAAGCAACGATGGACACCTCACCCTTCAGTTTACCAAAATTTACGTCATATCCCATTGCTTTCTTTTTTTCCTTGTTATCATGATGCATTTTGCCTTCGATTCTGGTGCCTGACACTTTATTGCTCCCCTTATTATTAAAGGAGGTGGGAGCCAGCAAGGTCCACGTCCTTGATTACAGCAATTTGCACGTTAATCTAATACTTCCCAGAGCTCCTCAGAGGCTACAAAATTTCCTGCCTGGTGGCCAATATATGAACTATGCCTGTCAAAGTTTTTCCCATCGGAATCTCAAACCTCTCTCTGATGACCAGTAGAGAGGTCCAGAAAGAACTGTACTTACAGTAGAACTATATAAATATTAATACCTTGTACAGCAGTAGTAGGAGCTAAAGAACTCTATCCACATCCAGAAAGCTCTATAGGAAAGCTGATGTGAAAGGAGACACATGACTGTACCTATGATCTTTGTATTTAAGACAGCAAATAGTTTACTTGCATCTAACATTTCCTTTGTGCTCTAAACATTCGTGAGTTTGCAAGCAGTTGCAGAAGGATCTCATGTTGATGAGCAATCAGGTAACAGAATAGCAGATGAAATTCAGTGACAACAAATACGTGTAATGAGCGACGCTGCCAGCACACACAGTAACAAATGAGCTTACTACCCTCAAGAAAGAGGTCTTATAGTAGACCTCTGTAGACTGTAGACAGTTCTGTGGAAACAAATGGCAAAACGCTCACTGGTGACCAGAAAGACAATAGAACCTAAGGAATTAAGTAGAGAACAAAAGAGAGATCATGATGCCATGGTACATCAGTAATGTGATCAAATCCAGAATTATCTGCTCCTCTGTGTTTCACAAATAGACTATTACTAGAAAAAGAAGAAAGAATTATAACACCACCTCTGTGTATAAAAGTAAAGGAACACAATTAGATGTTACAGAGAGGAAAAGGAATGATAAAAGGGGTACAACAGCAATCCATAAAACAAAGAGCAGCATGCAGTGGGTGAATTAGGAGTGACTGTTCACTGCTGATAACTGAAGTGCTAGGGGTCATCAGGTGAAAAATATCAGTCACTGGGCTTAAAGCAAAAAGAACTAAGTATTCTTTGAACAGGGTGCAATCAGACAGCCTGGTTACATTAGGATTTTCTCATTACAAATGAGTTCCAAAAAGGCTTAGGCAAACTAATGGAAGAGAATTCCATCTTGAACAGCGAAACACAACAAAATATGAACACTGCCTCAGGAAAGCCTTACAACAGTTTGCTGGAAACTTTATAGTCAATTTGTTGTGAAGGAGTAGTCAAATTTACTGCAAACAACTTATCTTTGTAAATTTGCAGCAATCCACCAGGATAATGTTTGGAAGCATGTAATATTCTGAATTTGAAACCTAAAGTGCACAACTGGTCTAATAAGTAAAATCACATTACTTTTGCTCCACAACTGAAATAAACAGCAGGGGATTTGAAAACCTCATCAGGACTGCGACTCCCGCAGAGTGAAGGTGAGACAATTTGAAGGGGAGGCAGGAGGAAGTTCAGGGGTATTATAAAACCCTTTCCCTTTATGGTTCATATAAATTTTGCACAGGACAGAGTTTCTATAAAAATTACTTCATAGCCCAGTAGCCAGGGCATTATTTTGAGAATCAAGATAACTTTGTCCTCCCCTTTTTAACTCTGCTGTTGATTTACTGCGTAACTCCCCCACATCCTTCGTGCTTTAATTATCTAACCTACAAAACAGAGATAAAATATTTTACAAAACCAGACACTTCATTGAGATCTATGAATCAAATGCTCATTTACTGATCATCAGCCTATAAAATGAACCTGACAGAGCAGCCCTATTTGGAGACAATGAGGCACTAATTTGAGTAATCCGGCAGAGGTTAACAAAGAATGATTAAACATTAGAAAGGCTCTAAAAGGTGTCTTTTACCCAAGTCTCTGTACATTGCCAATGTCTTTATTCATTTTCCTGATGACCTCCTTCACAGGATTTAAAAAAGATTATTCCATGAGTTTTTACTGCAGTTTAGCTAAATGCATACATGCTCTTTCTCTGGAAAATGAGAAGATGATAGAGGAAGGAGACTGTCAGGATAGCGTCTGTTGGTCATACTTGCATCTCATTTCCATCAGATGTCTGGTTGCCCATGTTTTCTTAGGATGATGGCAACTTGTCTGAAGTAGTTTTCCAGTATTAGGTACTTGAATACTGCATAAGCAATGCCTTCTTTGTTCAAATAAGTCTGTGAGTGTCAAGGTCTAACTTGCTATCAATAACAGGGTTTTGTCCTTTACCAAGCCACTAGCCAATCCAAGGATAATTTTGTTAGCTACTAAACAAAAAATTTTAAGTCCATTTTTATGCATCAATACACTTTTGATAGTTTTGGCTTTTCCTAGTTAAAAAAAAAAAAAGTCTGCATTTCTATCAAACCAAATTATATTAATACCCCATAGCTCTAACTTTAGTTGAATACTGTGAGACTACTGGTAGAGAACCTTCCTGACGCTGGGTTGACATTTGTGCTGGTTTTAGCTGGGACAGAGTTACATTTCTTCATAGTAGCTAGCACAGGGCTATGTTTCGCATATGTGATGAAAAATGTTGATAATACAGAGATATGTTCATTACTGCTGAGCAGCACTGATGCAGAGGCAAGGCCTTTTCTGCTCCTCACCCCACCCCACCAGCGAGGGGGGGCTGGAGGGCTCACAAGAAGCTGGGAGAGGGCACAACCAGGACAGCTGACCCTAACTGACCAAAGGGATATCCCACACCATATGACTTCATGCTCAGCATATAAAGCTGGGGGGAAAAGAAGAAGGGAGAGGGGGACATTCAGGGTGATGGCATTTGTCTTCCCAAGTCACTGTTACGTGTGATGGAGCCCTGCTGTCCTGGGGATGGCTGAGCCCCTGCCTGCCGGTGGGAAGCAGGGAATGAATTCCGTGCTTTGCTTTGCTTGCGTGCATGGCTTTTGCTTTACCTATTGAACTGTCTTTATCTCAACCCGTGAGTTTTCTCACTTTT
>NW_009259685.1:5441547-5469732 GCF_000687185.1 Egretta garzetta
GGACTCTGGTGCCAGCCAGGGTTAAACCACGACAACATTACACCAGGTCCCTCTAGATTTTGCTAGTTGTCTATTCCTTGTATACATAAATCAGAGAGTTAATATTGCCTTTACATATCCCTGTATAGTACGACTTAGTTTTCTAAGAGATAACATTCTTTCCCCTGTACTCTGACAAACACGATCAGCTACGTCGTGCAACCTTACTGTGTTGGGACCTGTTGCAGGGTGTTTCCAGTTGAGAATATTTGATTCTGGAACATGCATTTACCCACAGATCCCATGTGCTGTGTTTACTTTTAGCCTGCAGGACACTGGGAGAATCAGGTTACAACAAGCCAAACATATTACAAAACCCAGTCAGATTATGGTCACGTATCACCTCAAGGCACTTTGCTTACACCTTCACAAAAATATAAAACCAGTGAGAGATCTGTAGTTTGAGAAATGCAGTATAGCCAAGATTGTTTTATGTATCCTTAGATATAAGTGTAGAAAAAAATAGATCAAAGTCCTGATATACAGATCTATCAAGATGACCACTTTCTAGATACAGAAATACACCGGTATGAAACAGTCAACCTGCCATAGTTCAAATATGATTAAGAGAACTGTAGTTATATTTCATAAGCTGTCTCACATTTCATTTGCCTCACAAGTAGAAAATATAAAGTGTTAATATGCTATGTCAGGACAATACCTGTGTGCCATCAACAACGCTAGTGAATTTATGTGCCTGACTGTGGCATGCTTTCACTGACAAATGAAAATACATGGAGTAAATTTGAACCGTAAGTTCAAATTGATGACACATCTCAGCTGCTGCACACGTAGAATAAACATTCCAGATTGCCCACAAAATGAAACAAATTTACCTTACAAGGAATCATAGGTTGAATGCCAAAGACTGAATTCAAGTTTCACGGTGGTTGGTATCATCTGAGATATTCTGGTAGGAGTTCAGCCCCACATGACAATTTGAAACTGGCAGCAGTGTTTGAATGGCAATGAGGAGGAAAAAAGTGAAAGGAAGGGACCTAGCTCTAAAGCAAAAACACAACCACCAGCCCCCAACATCCACATCCTCTGTGCATAGGCTCAGTTGCTTAAGTCTAATCCAGACCTTCAAATTAAAACTTATTGACTTTAAGAGTTCATGGATATTGAAAACACAGCAGGAGTTTTAAGAAAAATATTGCTTGCTATGTCCACTTCAGTTTTCAGCATAGAGCCTTCTTAAATAATGCTAAAGACATACAGTGCTGTGGCTCAGCTTGGTACGACTTTATTAAGCTGACCCAAATATAAGGATAATGAAAAGCAAACCCTGTCTTTCTAACCTGTTTTTCCATTTCTTGTTAGGTTATATACATATGCCTCAGTACGCAGTATCCTCTCCCAGGTCATACGTAAGGTCTCCCAAGCATAAACACATTTTAAGAAAGAGAGTATGAAGACCTACAGCAGACTTGAGGTTCTTTTAGACTGTTAATTTTTTATTTTTATTTTTTAAGGCTGTTAAATTAAACTTTTTTTGTTTAAACACCAGCTGTCCACAGTTATCTCCTATTTTTACTCCAAGAGATATTAGGCAATTTACATATAATGTTTGATCATCCTCACCCAATGTTTTTGAGGATGATCTTTGAGAACTCATCTTGAGATTTATGATTGAACTTTACATTATTCTAAAAGCATAACTTAATTTTTAACTAGTATGATTAATTGATTTATCATAGATTTTAACCTCATTTGCTTAGAAGCAGCTTCATTTGGAATTCTTACTATCATGTTCTTTGTCTCTCCTAGTAGTCGTGATGAAAAATGTTGATAATACAGAGATATGTTCATTACTGCTGAGCAGCACTGATGCAGAGGCAAGGCCTTTTCTGCTCCTCACCCCACCCCACCAGCGAGGGGGGGCTGGAGGGCTCACAAGAAGCTGGGAGAGGGCACAACCAGGACAGCTGACCCTAACTGACCAAAGGGATATCCCACACCATATGACTTCATGCTCAGCATATAAAGCTGGGGGGAAAAGAAGAGGGGAGAGGGGGGGCTGGAGGGCTCACAAGAAGCTGGGAGAGGGCACAACCAGGACAGCTGACCCTAACTGACCAAAGGGATATCCCACACCATATGACTTCATGCTCAGCATATAAAGCTGGGGGGAAAAGAAGAGGGGAGAGGGGGACATTCAGGGTGATGGCATTTGTCTTCCCAAGCAACCGTTACGTGTGATGGAGCCCTGCTTTCCTGGAAATGGCTGAGCACCTGCCTGCCCATGGGAAGCAGGGAATTAATTCTTTGGTTTGCTTTGCTTGCATGCGCAGCTTTTGTTTCCTTATTAAGCTGTCTTTATCTCAACCTATGAGTTTTCCCCCCTTTACCCTTCTGATTCTCTCCCCCATCCCACAGGGGGCAGGGGTGGGGGTGGAGAGCAAGTGGCTGTGTGGGACTCTGTTGCCAGCCAGGGTTAAACCACGACAACATTACACCAGGTCCCTCTAGATTTTGCTAGTTGTCTATTCCTTGTATACATAAATCAGAGAGTTAATATTGCCTTTACATATCCCTGTATAGTACGACTTAGTTTTCTAAGAGATAACATTCTTTCCCCTGTACTCTGACAAACACAATCAGCTAGGTCGTGCAACCTTACTGTGTTGGGACCTGTTGCAGGGTGTTTCCAGTTGAGAATATTTGATTCTGGAACACGCATTTACCCACAGATCCCATGTGCTGTGTGTACTTTTAGCCTGCAGGACACTGGGAGAATCAGGTTACAACAAGCCAAACATATTACAAAACCCAGTCAGATTATGGTCACGTATCACCTCAAGGCACTTTGCTTACACCTTCACAAAAATATAAAACCAGTGAGAGATCTGTAGTTTGAGAAATGCAGTATAGCCAAGATTGTTTTATGTATCCTTAGATATAAGTGTAGAAAAAAATAGATCAAAGTCCTGATATACAGATCTATCAAGATGACCACTTTCTAGATACAGAAATACACCGGTATGAAACAGTCAACCTGCCATAGTTCAAATATGATTAAAAGAACTGTAGTTATATTTCATAAGCTGTCTCACATTTCATTTGCCTCACAAGTAGAAAATATAAAGTGTTAATATGCTATGTCAGGACAATACCTGTGTGCCATCAACAACGCTAGTGAATTTATGTGCCTGACTGTGGCATGCTTTCACTGACAAATGAAAATACATGGAGTAAATTTGAACCGTAAGTTCAAATTGATGACACATCTCAGCTGCTGCACACGTAGAATAAACATTCCAGATTGCCCACAAAATGAAACAAATTTACCTTACAAGGAATCATAGGTTGAATGCCAAAGACTGAATTCAAGTTTCACGGTGGTTGGTATCATCTGAGATATTCTGGTAGGAGTTCAGCCCCACATGACAATTTGAAACTGGCAGCAGTGTTTGAATGGCAATGAGGAGGAAAAAAGTGAAAGGAAGGGACCTAGCTCTAAAGCAAAAACACAACCACCAGCCCCCAACATCCACATCCTCTGTGCATAGGCTCAGTTGCTTAAGTCTAATCCAGACCTTCAAATTAAAACTTATTGACTTTAAGAGTTCATGGATATTGAAAACACAGCAGGAGTTTTAAGAAAAATATTGCTTGCTATGTCCACTTCAGTTTTCAGCATAGAGCCTTCTTAAATAATGCTAAAGACATACAGTGCTGTGGCTCAGCTTGGTACGACTTTATTAAGCTGACCCAAATATAAGGATAATGAAAAGCAAACCCTGTCTTTCTAACCTGTTTTTCCATTTCTTGTTAGGTTATATACATATGCCTCAGTACGCAGTATCCTCTCCCAGGTCATACGTAAGGTCTCCCAAGCATAAACACATTTTAAGAAAGAGAGTATGAAGACCTACAGCAGACTTGAGGTTCTTTTAGACTGTTAATTTTTTATTTTTATTTTTTAAGGCTGTTAAATTAAACTTTTTTTGTTTAAACACCAGCTGTCCACAGTTATCTCCTATTTTTACTCCGAGAGATATTAGGCAATTTACATATAATGTTTGATCATCCTCACCCAATGTTTTTGAGGATGATCTTTGAGAACTCATCTTGAGATTTATGACTGAACTTTACATTATTCTAAAAGCATAACTTAATTTTTAACTAGTATGATTAATTGATTTATCATAGATTTTAACCTCATTTGCTTAGAAGCAGCTTCATTTGGAATTCTTACTATCATGTTCTTTGTCTCTCCTAGTAGTCTTCCAGACTTTTGTTACAAATGTGCTGTTCAGAAAAAAAAAATGCATAAAAACCTAAAGTGGAAATAGCTGAACCTGGAATGACACTGCCTACAAACGTACAAGTTCGTGTGAGATACGTGCAAGTAACATTGCATGGTAAGTAACAGTGCTGGTAACACCTGCATCCCACATAGAAGTCAATGACTTTAAACACTTTGCAATTGTTAAAACAGTAACAAAAGCTAAATAAAGGTGATACCAAAATAATCTAGAGGCAGATGTGTAATAGACATAAGCAAAAAGAGAAGACCATGGTGGAAAGGCTGCTCGATTTTCATGACTGGCATTGGTTTCAGTGAAGAAGTGACCTTTTCCATGACAAAGGCAGCCTAAAATCACTAGACTTATATGGGCTAAGCAGCGCTATCCAAACACAAACATACTGATTTCAGTGCAATAAGGAATCACATGTACCTAGAAAATATAACAGAATTAATTTCTATTGGAACAGAAGCCATCTGGAAGCTTGGGGATAATGTATTTGGATAGTGAACATAGGTCAATTCATTTCCTTGTAAATCAGTATGAGAAGGAACATGAATGAACTTGTCTGTCTGGCTACTGGGGCCTGCCAGTGCAACTCTGAACAGAAACACAAGTGCTTCGAAAAGAAAATTTAAAAAAAAAAATCTCATCTCACCTACATTGACCAAAAAATATTCAGATTTGAAAGTCTAGTGAAGAGCATTTATGAGAAATGACAAATATTAGTCATTTATTTGTGTGTCAGTTGAAAATGAAACAACTTAAACCCTACAGATTCTAATGATTTTACTATGATGGACACTGCTTGTTTAATTTTTTTTTTCTCTCGGGCTGTGTACATATTAATACAAAAAGAAGTGACTGGACTCAGCAGAAAAGGGGGCAGGGGAGGGGGAGTAGCTTGTTTTTTTAGGATACAATGGACTCTATTCAGGGACAGTGGTCTCCAGGCTCCAAGGGACAGCTTACAGATAAAAAGAAACCAAGTATTACAGTAAGCTACTGGGATCTGTAAAAGAAGAGCTGTGAAGCATCAGAGATCTTTGAATGTAGAATAAAACCCCAAGAAATCTTTTTAAACACTACAGAGACTCCATAAAATATGCTGCAATCCACACCACCACCAAGCTCACAGAAGCAAAGCCTGAAAGCAAGGATTCCTCTGCACAGCGGGCAAGGGGAGAGTTATTTATGACTTCTCCTTATTTCTTATCTGTCCTACCTATTAACTTTTTTCCCCCTCTGTTTAAAAACTAAGTTCTTCCTAAGCAATATTCTACTAAAAGTCAGCTCTCTTGGGTTTAGAAGCCATTTTGGTCATTGTCTGCAGGGAGTCAGTTAATAAACGAACACCTAGGCAGATGCACTTCAAAGCCTCGGCCACCTTGGTTACACTGCACTTACAATAATGTTTTCTGAAGTATGACTGTAATTATACTGGACTTGGATTCTCTCTATAAACCAGAACTCCAGCAAGCTAAAAAGGGCATGGATATTCTAGTGTCTTATCAAGTATTGCTTGGTTGAAACTGGCTGTTAAAATGTTTATGAATCACATCTATTCTGTGACATATACCAATTTGCTTCATACAAGCAGCACTGTTCTCAGTGAACCCATGCCCAGTAAAACAGTCAATCCTCCAACCAGGCAAAGGAAGTTGCAATACAAATGAAATACCACCAAGTAGATCCAGATGTACAAGGGGTTTTTTGGGGGGAGGGTAGGGGGGTGGAAAGGTGCTAGGTCTGTTTTAGTGTAAGTTATGTGAAGAAAAAGACCTTAAAGCATTTTGCCTTAAACAATGCTGTATTTGGTAAATTAGTGATGATCAGAACACCACTGGCTGCAATAAAACTAAATTTCAGGACCAAGACCATAAGTTTTAAAATAGATATACTGCAGGGACTCTGCCTGCTGTGGTCATTAGGAAGCCCCAGGCATAAATCACCTGAACAGAGAGGATTAGATTTTAAGTTAAGGCTAAGAGTCAAATGTGAGAAATTGCATTTTGACTTTCTGGACCCTTTAAGAAAGAAAGTTTGAGCAAGATATCAATATCTCAAATCAGTTTGCAGAGAAGACTGTGCTCAGGCACATTAAATGGCAAATAGCTGGACCCTTCTGGCTGAGATCACATCTGTCTTATTGGGGCAGGATGCAGCCATCCATTCAACTCCCTCTCAACTCAGGCATTACTGCATTTACTAGGTGGGGATACGATAGATATATTTTATGTGTATAGTTTCAGTCCTGACCATAACCCTTACAAAGACAACAGTATAAGCATCATTAGTTCCACAGCAAGCCAAGTCAACACAAACAGAAGCATAAATGAGCAAGCAGAGCTATGACAGAGTGATACATTACTGGCTATGCAGTTATGAGGTTTACTCACAACCCTCATCAGCTCATGTGCTTCAGAACAGTTCAGTCCTTTCTTAGCTGTGCTGCACAGTGGTTTGGGAAAAACATCTCACAATTGAGGGTTGCTGGCATCCAGGTTAATTATAAATCAGTTTTGCCAGTGCGGTATGTGAGGACAAATGCTTTAGTAATAGTTTCCTCCTCATGCGTGCTGATCACCTCTTGTGCACCACCTAAACAATATTCTGTGCAGCACAAGTCTCCAGCTGCCCTCTTACAGCGTGGTTCAAAAGAGACAGTGAGAAGGCTGGTTGAAAAGTTACCTCTTCCTATTAAAAGCTGGGAGAAAACAAACATCTACAAATCAAGTTGGTTTGGACTTAATTCAGAAGGTGAATGCATAGTGGCACAGACACCTCTCCCATTCTCTTGAATGCACTATTTGAAATAAAGGTAAGATCTTTTCCCCACAGCTTTATTTTGGCATGGCTGCATATTTGACCAATTCCCAGTAGGACACACCTACTGCAGATTAATAGTGCCTTTTCAGAAGTAGCTTACCTTTCTTCAAATACGTATTAAACTAATTTGAAATAAGTCACTCTTACTGTGGAAGATGTGTATGCAACAGCAGGAACTAGTCAGAACTACCTAATCTAATATTAAGCCACACACATCCGACCTGCACTAATTCTGTGCAAGTGAGGCCAAAGTCTTGTGCTGTTTTGGTTGCTGCACTAGCCCCAGCATAACCTGTTTGTAACTGATGCCACTAAGTATGCCTGCATTTGCAGCATCTTAGGGTTTACCTAAACTAGAAAGCTGTTGAAAATGAACTACGAAATGAATAATACACCCCAGTTGTTGCACATGAACTCCCTGTGTGGATATTGTATTCTACCTGGAAGGAGCATCTGTACTGCAGTAAGAACTGAGACTGCAGTCTATGCTGCCACACCTAATTTCATTTTGCTACCTCATTTACTAACAGCTCCAGCAAGAGAGGCGTAGTTACTGACCGTGTAAGCCGTCCAACAGCACTGCGGTCATGGACCTAGAAGAGAAGTGAACACCTGGAGATGGCTGGACAGCAGGGACCCATTTCACTCGTGACATCAAGGTTTGTGTCAGCCATACCATGCCACTGTGAGCTGTGAGGTTCCTGCAGGCATCCTCTAACCAGCTGCAGGCAGTCAGGCAGATTAGCACAAGCAGTTTAAACAAGAGGTGGGAGGTAACCCAGTTTAGTTTGCTTGAAGCAAATGGTTGTCAGGCAGGGAAGGAAAAGCAGTTTCAGATGATCAAAATCTTTACATTCTGCTGCAAACAAATGACTCTGCTCCTTCTCTCCCAAATGAACCAAAGAACCTGGCAGAGGCCAGTGCAGCCACTGAGTCACACTGCCAGATCCCCAGAGGGCAGTATGCTCTGTACACTCACCAAAGCAAACATGACTTATGATGAAGAATCCAAGTGGAAGGGGTGCAGATAGCCCCAGGAATTTCTTAACCCACATGCTCCCCTCCCTGCACCCCTCAAACCCGAAAAAGTTTCTTGACTGATAAAAAAACCAAACCAAAACCGGAACTTATTTTGCACAATGTATTGCAAGTGATGGTTCATGTGCACAAAACTCATGTTTCAGGAAGGGCTTAGAATATCCACCAGCTTGTTTCTCTAGTATGAGCCCTGAGTGGAGATGCCATGGAAAAGGATATCATGAAACCCAGTGAAAAGTTCTAGATTATTTTTCCTGTTTTCAGTTAAAAATCCTGCACAGCTTTATCATGCTTGCCTTGTAATCCCTTAAGGAACAGCCCAGTTATCTAGATAACAACTATCATTTCTTCTAGGCCCAACATCTCTACTTTGATGGGCAGCTACAGGCAGAAAAAAAGTCACATGCAGAAGGGCACAGTAGATATTCACAGAGGAAGCTTAATGCAAAACACTAAGAACAAAGTAGTAGGGTTTGGGGGGAAGTTGAGTTTTGGGGTTTTTTGGGTTTTTTTGGTTCACCACCCAGACTAAAAGAATGAAACTCTTCTAATACACAAGGCCCACATTCAAAGGGCCAAGACAGGAGAAGTAACTGAGCATCCAGGCAAGCACAAGGCACCAACCATATTTGTTAATGGATTTATTCATCAATGATAGTAAGTTCAGGGGAGTGATCAATAGCCTGGAGGGCAAGGCTGCTCTTCGGGCAGACCTCAAGGCTGGAGAAAAGGCCTGAGAGAAGCCTCAAGAAGCTCAGCAGCAATAAACCAATGGCAAAATAAAAATCCTGCAGCTGGGAGAGAATAACCCCAGGTTGGGCACCCACTGCCTAGGGAGGAGCTTTGCAGAAAAAGCAAAATTCACATTGAACACAAGTTAGTTGCTTGCCCTTGTAGTGAAGAGGGCCTTGTTAGCGACAGTGCAGCCAGCAGGTCAAGGGAAGGGATTACTCCCTTCTATTCAACATTTATGAGACTGCACCTGGAGTATCATGCCCAGTTTTGGCAACCCCAGGGCAAGATAGACATTGAAATACTGAAGCAAGTCCAATAGATGGTCACCAAGAGGCGTGGGGAGCTAGAGCACATGAAATCCAAGGACAGCATGAAGGAACTGATCAGGTATTAACAAATTTCTTCACCATGAGGTTAGTCACACACTGGCGCAGTTGCCCAGAGAGGCTGTGGAATCACCATCCCTGGAGATACTCAAACCTTGACTAGACAAGCAACTTCACCTTAGTTTTCACTTCTTTGAGTGTTCACACATCCTTTCTAATCAACACCAGTAAATGATTCTACATAATGATACCAACTTATTAATATTTTCCTTTCCATTTCTCAAAAAATACACCTTTCCTTTATAGGAAATGCTTTACTCTTCTCCCATTTACTTTCTTTCCTTAAAACAAACAAACAAACAACAAACATAATAAACGCCTCCCATACTCTCATTTTTCTTTTGTTTCTTAGAAGTCTCAAAACAACTATTTATATCTGAAAAGTTCTTTTCTTCAACCTGCTCAGCTAGAAATGTTCTGCTCCCTGGCATGCCAGCTAACAGCACCTCTCTGACATCTAAAGCTTCTGTTAGTATCTGGAAACCAGCTCCCTAGGAATTCGGCCATTACTTAAGAGAGAAGACTAAACTGTAAAGGTGACTTAGCTTGTTAGAAGCTGTTCTTCTGTAGCTTCTTCTATAGCTTAGAAGTTATTCTATGATGGATAGACAACTGTTTCTTATTTAAGTAACTTTATTGATGACTATAAGATTTATGGCTGATGCACAGTCTTTCCCTTGCTAGCTGAGAAAATAATTTCTCAACAAAGCTGAAAGTGGGGTTTCCGTTTCAAAATTCATCTTCCTTCCATCATTATTTACTGTGCATTTCATAACATGGAACAAGATGTTTAATTAACCTAGCACACAATCAATAGATCTACTTCCACATACAACAATGTCTGGAATGTCATCCTAGAGGAAGTTGAAAGATATTCTGTATTGTAAACTACTCTAAGTTATATCACTGCTTTCATCTGCCCAGTACAAATGTTCCTTTTTCTATTAATATTTTTATGTTTTTAGAATTTCTTCTGGTTTGCTTTGGGTTTCTGTGTTTTTCATGCATTTCAAGTTATTCCATACTATCACTTAAATCATTATAGTAAGATCAGGATTTATTTTCTAAAAAATTATTAAGAGAATTAAGTATGAAAAAAAATATAAGACAGGCAGTTCCAATTGTTAGTACAACTGTATTTTCTTTAATATATTTTAGGTGCATTTTTATTTTTATTCCATTCTTTCAGTAATTTAAGAACTGAGATACAAAGCTCATGAAAGTTAGGAATGCGTTAGGTGGTCAGAAAAGAAAAACAGCACGCAGTGTAACCAGGAGAAAGGAGGGCAATTAAGACAACATCAAAAGCAGTGTTCCTGGGCCCAGACTTGTACCTAAAAATATGCATTGCATAATGTTTGCAGATTTTTTTTCTTATGCGCTGTCTATATAGCACAGTTCACACACCTCATTACAATACACATAAGGTTCATAAGTACATAAGTTACATATGGTAAAATGTTTTGGGATTATTCATCTAGTTTTAGCTAAAGAAAATGAAATCTATTCCAGCCCAGTAAAGCAGCTCAACTGACAATTACAAATTAATTTATTTATATCAAGTTTCTTGGGTCACAAGAGACACTGACACTAATCACCAACTTGCTGCTCCAGCTATTTCAGTAACAATAATAATAAGCTAGCATTACTTTTAGCAGAATAATAGCCTGATGTAAACAAACTGCCTGTCAATATTTAATTAAAATATAATGAGTAACAGGAAATGCAGTTCTGGGTACTGTTTAAGGTTGCATGGCACCATTTAAACGTTGCATCATGTGTCACATCTGCTTATTGCCAAGGAAGTGTACGTGACACCTGAGCACCAAGTTACTGAGATAACACCATGCATTTTAATATATTCAGTCCTCATTTTATGCATATTGAGGAAAGAATCATTCTACCCTTTGCATATCTGCACAGATTATCCATCAACACAAGGGTCTCACCAAAAGTCTGTGAAAGTCTGTCCTTGAACTTCCATGGTTCATGGCTTTTAATCATGTTATGTACTATTGCTCCAAAACAGAGACATTCTGGGGTTTTTTAAATACCTTCTCAAAACACATATGCCTATTGTCTATTTCACAAGAAAATTAGTAGTTCATCGGTTTCACTTAAAAAGCACACAAAAATTTGGCAAGGAAGTGGAGAAAATTGGAGTTCAAGCACTTAGTTTTTAATTCAGACAGCTGTTTAACGTCTAAAAGCCACTAAAATCAATGTCCTCATATAGAAATGTTCTTACTTAATTTTATTATTTATAAATTAGATTAGTTATTTATGGCTTTTTAATGGAAAAATTCACACACTTGGGCCCAAAACTCATCACAGAGCAAAAATGTATCTATTTTCAAATCTTGCAGGTTTTATACCTCTAAATTAAGATATTTATGGTATTACCAATTTTCCCAGGATTCCTTTCACTCACATCCAAACAGAAGAGTTACAAGTGTAAGGTAGCGCTCTATTTACATTCTTTCTGTAATACAGTAAGAAGAAATGAACCTGGCTACAGAAACACGTAGCTAATATATTATTTTGTTATTCTAAATATTCACCAGGCGTAAGTGTACTGATAAAAGATATTGTAAAGCATCAGTTACCAAAAAGAAGTGATGAGGACTAAGTAGTTCTTTGTTTAAAATTGCTTCAAATAGCACCTCGCTTAGGACCTAGACCTAAAAAAGAATGCAAAACTTTTTTTAGAGAAAAAAAACCAACTTAAAGACACTTCTGCATTACAAGAATTCACATGAAAAGTGAGTATGGTCATATTCAAGTTAACCCTGTATGAGCCAGCTCAATTCCAGAAGGTATGGGAAAATGGACTATAAAGTCAAGGACAGATAGCTGGATGTTAAACCCGGCAGTACAGGGCTGCAATGGGTGACTCGCTAGCAAGCATCAAGTACCAGCCTGGAGGTTGTGGCAAAATACTCACCTGTCAGATTAGGCAAAAGGCTAAAGTTGATCTGATTAAACTGATGCATTACATGCATCAACAAGCACTAGCCTGCAAAGAAGTTTTACAAACCTCAGTTTAGTTAGATTCAAACCGAAAGTCTGGATTATTTCCTTGTCAAATCCTGACAACAATAAGAACAACAAAGAACTGTTTCATTTTGCCTACACTCAGCCTTGGACAGCTTGTCAAAACTTTCTTACCTTGACAATCTGTGAATGAAATCCTACTCAGCTCTAAGGTCACTGGAGCCACCAGGTTAGTGCCACTGCCTCTGACCAGAAGGTTCTAGCTGAGAGGTAGGGCTGGTTCCTAGTCTCCACTAAGCACCAGTTTCAGAGTGCCTTGATGTACCTTATAACCTGTAACCTGGGCTCCTTACTTCTGCTGAGCTCCAAACTATACTCCTACTTCCTCAGCAGACCCACTTAAAGTATCGATTTTAGCTTATTTAACCAAGGTAAGCTGCTGAAACCACTAACTCTAACATAAATGTAGATCACCTCAGGAAGTCTTTCCACACCTCAGGTGAATGAGCTAACCACTGAATAAAAGCAGCATAGAGGAATACACTCTTCCCTTTCAGGTTTCATTATCTGCAAGGCTCCCAGAAAAGTTTCCATTTAAATTATTTTTAAGTTGAGATGGAATTTGAAATAGTTTTGGTTGAACAAAGCTGTATTTCTAGGAAATAATTATTCATATATTAAATAGAAGTACTGTTCCAGGGCCACACAGAATACCCTGCTTCTGGCCTAGAGAATTCATACAAGAAGAATTAAAATGAAAGTAATATAATAACACAATTATATCATGACATGATTTCTTTTTGTGGGAGGTCAGCTGAGCCAAGACATTCTAACAAAACCATTTCTCCTTAAGGTGTACTATCTGCTGTCTCTCAAACAAAGAAGTGCTGAAGATGCCATCAGTAAAGCAACTTTAAGAAATATGAATTATAAACTCCTGTATAACTTTTGGAGACTCTTAAGAAATTGTATCCAACCACACAAGCTCACTTCTTCTGAGAGTTTACTTGGGTACACTTCTAACTGAACTCATTTGCACAGATAACTGTCTTAAGCTTGCCAACTACCATTTCAAAAGCAGCAAGGATTAGTGCGAAGCATCCCCTTCTTTCACAGAGGGTATTTTCTCCTATTTTTATAGCCACTTACAGAAAGCCAATACATGTCACAGCACTTCAATGACAAGAGATCCATAATACTCCTTCCAGCTTTATGTGCTTCATTAATCAGCCCCTAAAGCAGGACTCATTGAATGCATCGCACAGGTAGATAGATGTACTACTTACTTTATAGGTAACTCTGGAAACACGCTGCCATCATCTTTCCTGGATTCTCTCTCTTAACTTTCACTTTGATCACATCTACTGTCAGCTGTGAGAAACAGTACTTTTACCTTCCTAAAGCTCCATCTGGCAACATACTAAGTGTCCTGCTTGGGGCTGGGCACTCAATTCACAGTGACTTGAAAATTCTCCTTTTGGTCAGGTAAAGACTGGAGGAAGAGAAGATGAAGTAATATTTATAGCAGTTCCTGATGTGGCCACATGGACCAGAGGCCTGTCCTTAACAGTTTCCACAACAGCTGCAGCTGAAGAGTGATGGCAGCAGAACTTATGTAGTCTTTCTTTTCCCTCTCACCATGAAAAGAAATACATCTATCTGGCAGCTTGACAGTTAGGTGAACTGAGAAGGTACATGCAATGCACTGGGTCAGGATTGTCTGTCCTGTGCATTCTCTATTCGGTTTTTCTCCTTAGTGGTTTGGGGTTTTTTTTCCACAGAAAAATACATAAAACTTATGGCCTTCTTTCTGTACTTTACCTGCTATGCCCTCTGAAAATTTTAAAACTAAAATATATGCTAACTCTACTTTAAGACTTAAAGCTCAAGACCCCAAAGTATGGTAAAAGTCAAGAGCATTTCAACAGTCAGTATTAACTCTGACATGTACAGCATGTTTTACTTCTGTAGCTTTTCCGCCTTTTTCCATTTCTCCTCCTCTCCTCCAATCCTGAGGTGCTTATGTGAGCAAAGAGAACTCAGATGCCTTTAATGAACTAAATATTTTTTAAGCTTTTAGAGTCTGAATAACAGCTATGATTTCACCACTTTTAATGTTCTGCTTTTGGATTTCATCCAAAAGTGGAAGCAAAAGTTATGATTATTTCAGATGCATCTTTGATAAATATTGCCAACGTGTTCATGCTACATGGGGCACAATGATAGACGTTGACCATACCAGAGCCATGGATGCTTAAAGACTCACAAGGCAATATGTTCCAGCAACAGTTCTGGTTCACTTGCAAGCCTAAAGCCCATCATTGATCTTTGGAACGAAGAATTCATCTGCATGCATTTTCATGTACATAAAACCTTCATCTTATGACTACACAGCAATAACTACATAAGTGAACAGATACATACATATCAGACATACCAGACCTGCAAAATGCAGAATCTTACTACACAAAACCGTCAGGATCCAGGTTGGCTCCACAGCCTTAAAACTTGATGCTAAAAAACTGGATAATTTGGACAAACTTTGGTTCAAATTTTGGCTGTAGCATGCACAAAGCCAATGCAATGTCTGAAGAAGGTAACACTATGATTAATATTCAGCAGAACACTGATCATTATGCTGACTGATTTTAAGTCTTTATCTTTCCAGTTTACATTTTGACGTAAAGCCATCTGGATTCAATGGGACTCAGGATCCTGTAGGTTAGATGGGGTTTGGATTAGATCTTTAGCTCTTCTGGCTGCCCAGATGCACTGATTCACAGAGAAATTGTTTCGACCTGCAAAATGGGTGGGGAAAGAAATAATTTTGCCTTTTAACTTGATCTGTACAAATTAAAAAAAAAAACAAAAAAACCTAAAACAACTAGTTTACGTTCCTTATAAGACCACCCCATGTCATAATTTCTATGATTTCTGTGATAAAAATTTTGCCTAGAGATATTATGACCCTGTGGTGAGAAACTATGAAGTCATACTTAGCAAGCCTGAAACTCCCATTTTGACAGGAAACTGAGAGCATACAGACAGAAGACTCTACTATTCTCTGTAACAGAAATATATATGGGTGCTTGCAGACCTTCACAGGATAAAGGTACATCTGAATAGAAGTTCCATTGTTTTAAGACTAAGGCTGAAGAGAGAAGATGAACTGCAATCAGAGGAGAAACACAAA
Organism: Egretta garzetta; assembly: GCF_000687185.1. Lineage (NCBI taxonomy): Eukaryota > Metazoa > Chordata > Aves > Pelecaniformes > Ardeidae > Egretta > Egretta garzetta. Next base: position 5,457,015 of record NW_009259685.1, read on the forward strand.
AATTAAATGGAATTGTAACTTCCAGACAGATAGTGTCTTGTTTTTTCCGCCACTTACTAGATGTTAATGGAGCAGTAAATGCAAACCAAATACTTATAAAAAATACCAGGGATAGGGAAGAGGCATCTTAAAGCTATCAGAAGTTTGAATTAGAAACTTTGACTGAATGAGGCTTCGTTAATTATAACATTGTTAACTCTAATCCAACTCATCTCTTCAATCTGCTTTTTACAGTCAAGCTACTCAATTATCATCCTTGTCTTCCTACTCTCACTGTTAATATCTCATCCTCTTTCGATTCTTTTTCCTTACTCAGTTCGTTCTTAATCCAGCCCCTATGAACCCTACCTCTGTCCATCTGTCCATCTCTATTTCTTTTCACTGTTAGGCAGAGATTTTAAAATTTCAAAATCTATTTCTTCTGCTTCTCATTATTACCAGCTGAGCAGTCTAAAGAGGTGTACAGCCAAGCTATTCAACCAAAATTGCTTTTAGTGTTTCTAAGCCTCCTTATCCCTGTTCAACCCTCATCCATTTCAGATCTTTTTGTGGATACTGACAGTATGTATTTTCCTACTATTCTCCATAAACTTCTAGAGCAATGTCCCAGTACGGTTCTTCATTGACTTTGCTGCCTGCCATTTCTGCAGTTACTTTTCCCCCCACTTGTCACATCCTAGGGGACCCAAACTAAGGTTCTGCTTGCTGCCTGCCAGTGGCAGTTTCAGTAGCACCATGAACTCTTTCTAGAGTCAGCTACAGGCAGAGAATGAGATTTTCTTTTCCTACTGGACCCCTCCTCATCCAGTCCTATCCTGTCCTCTGTGTAGCACATATTCTCAGCATGGCAAGAGCAGAGCATACTCGGGAATGACCCACCAATGGGAGGAAACCCTTGGGACTCAGTGGTCCACAAGAGCATCCTGTCCTGAGCCTTCCCAGGCAGCATGACAACCCCACACAGGCCTGTCAAACTAGCCCAGAGCACCCACCACGCTCCTCTCTCCAACCAGCACAGACAACACCCCGGGGCCCAGGCACAACTTCCCTCACCCCCCAGTGGCAAGAACAGACCTCTCAAAACCTCAAAACTCTCAATAGAGAAGATTTATTCTCACTGCCAATGCAAACATCAAGAGCAAAAGAGGTTTAACCTTGACAGTAAACATGTTTCTCTTAGCAGAAATAATGTGGTATTTAACTAATCCTTTTGTCCTGACTTGCCGCCCTGGGGAGGCACCTCAACTTCACCTCTCATCACCACTTGCACGTTGACCCAGAGACCAGACTGGCCATCCTCTGCCACCTCTGGTCATGCTGATCACCTCTGCTCACTTTGGACCAGATCTATAGGCTACATCTGATGAAAAGCATCTGGATGGAAGGGAAATCAAGGAAATAACAGGCATGCCAGGATCTGGCATGGCCCTGGCATCTCAAGGGAAGTAAGGAGCTATCTGCTCTTTGCAGGCTTTTAGGCTGAGCTAACAGTAGGAACAAGTGTTTGGCACTGTCCTCTCAAGTCAGAGTCCAGTTCTTAATCTTCTTGGCTCTCTGCCCATTAGTGATTTCTTTATGTCCTATGTTGTTTTATGTCATCTCAGAGGCAAGATTAACCACTTACTTTAGTCTCCAGGACACCACTAAATTTGCAGGTTTTTTCACCAGAAATATTGAAAAATCCCTTCTCAGCATTAAATTATTTTTCTTACCCCCTACCCCCAATTATTTTCCTTAGCATCATTTATACAGGGTTTTCTCTTGTTTCCATGTCTGCATCTCTCTTTGTTCATATTCTTTGCTTTACTTCTTCCAGGAGACACACACCCAAAAAAGAAAACAAAGCAACAACCATATGCTTACTTTCTGATTTGTATCCTTATTTACATTAGTAACAATCCCATTATAATGAATGATTCATGGCATAAAGAACCACTGAGTGTGAAGCCAGCTTACTTTAGCCCTAAAATGGACTGATAGATAGTGAAGAACAGTTGGAGGATAACATTTGCAGAAAGAACAGCTGGTTTTGAAAGAACGAGTTTCTCCAAAACTTAATTTACTCCATGAAAAGTTTCCCTGATTAGGACAAAAAAGGCTCCACATAGATAAGGTATCTGGTGCTGTAAAGAGGATTTTCTTGTGCCCAAAGCACTTTGAAGGTCCTAACCGATAAATACTTACAGACTCGCACCCACTAGACTTTCCTAAGTATTTTAGGCTTTTGTGTTATTTTAAACGCAGTTTACTGTGGCCATTGAAGCTGATGAAATACTCATTTGGAAAAAAAAAGAAAAAGATTTAGCATGATGTAAGACAGTCAAAGGAACACCCTGTAATGTATAACACACACAAAGAAGGTTTTTTCTGTTGTTATTCTTGCTGTCTTTCAGAAAAGAACACCACCTTGAGAGCCATCATATTAAACCACAGATTTTCTTTTTTTTCCTTTTTATTTTAGCACCTGGCTTAGAAACGTGTTCTTAATTTTATTCTAGTTCTTGCAAAACCATTTAGAAGATTCAAGAATTGCTTCAGAAATAGCTTACCACCCCCAGACTATCAGCATTTTCACTTTGAGGTTAGGGTGTTATGATCACACACATAAAATGCATTGTGCTAATTTTGGTCACCAGCATATGAATGCAATTCTCTTTTTCTCTCTCAAATCATTCACTTTATACTACCTACTTTATCATTTAACTAAATAAGATTATAGCACAGTGCTGAAACAGGAGGCGTTCTGTTGTCAAAGAAGAAAATCTGATTAACAGTGTATGCTTAAGCAAACTCATGGGTTTCACTGTAAAAGAAAATTGTCACCAATATTTGTCTTCTGCACTTAGTTCCATCATTAGCCATGGTTAAACATGCAGCTCAGAATAACGTGTGAGGGCAGGCTGAGAAAAATCTATAATCTATTCTTCAAGCAATGATCCTAACATAGTTCCATCCATGGCCTCTTGGCTTTATAATCATGCCAGACTGAAATTTGGGAGCAACCAATTATTGCCTTTGACACAGAGCAGCTGAAACTAGAGAAGCTGTTTTATACACCATCAATTCCAATCCATGTGCTAGTTTTTGTCTTACATGTGGGCTCAGGACACTGCAAGAACTTAAGGAATGTCCCAGTGGTTCAGACCAATAGCTCATCAAGCCCAGTGCTGTCTCTGCAACACAGCAGTGAGAGAAGCTTCTCAGGAATACCACAGGCACACTTTCTACAGTCTATTCCCTCCTCCAGCATCCAGACTTCATGAATTCAGGATGATGGACAGTACTAGCCTCCCCTGTGATTTTACTTTCCAGTTATGGAGCTGTTGTTCATAAATTCATGCAACCCTCTTGAAGCTGCTGATACTATCCATCTCCACAGTTTCCTGTAGTAGTAAATGCCAGAAGTTCACAACCTGCAGTGTAAAACACTTTCTTTTGAGTGTTTGAAATTTATCTACTACCGTTTTCATTTAGTGCCCCTCAATGTTTTGCATTTTTGAATTGATGAATAACAGTTCCAACAACACTTATCTGTTGCCTTCATGATTTTGCAATTTTCAGTCACCTGACCCCTCAACCTTTTATCCAAATGGAAGAAATCTGGATATCTTAAGTCCCACCTCAAAGCCTGCTTCATCCACTGTATCATTTTGGACTAGATGATCTCCCGAGGTCCCTTCCAACCCTTGCGATTCTGTGATTCTGTGTGATTCTGTGATCATTTTAGTTGCCCTTTCCTCTACTCCTTCTGCAATGGTACTACATCCTCCTTCAGGTCAGGAGACCAAAACTGCACACAGTACTCAAGAGGCGAGTGCATGAAGACTTGACACAACAGCAAAATAATGCACTCCATTTTGTCCTTAAAACCCTTCCTGATGATGGCCAGGATATCAAGATAATTTTTTTTTTTTTTTAAACACACTTCTTTTGGCTTCTGCTGCAAACTGAATTAATGGATTTCAGAGAACTGTCAAGATAATCATGACAAGTCCAAGAGCTCTTTCCTGAGTTGCAACTGCCAGTTATGAGTGCATTAAATACTATGTTTGAAGTTTCTCAATCTAGAGAATAAAGCCTTAGAAATAAGCCCTCGCCTTTCCAAATCTGCTCTGCAAACAAAATCTTGGGCTGTGCAGATTTAAAGTATACTTGTTTATTTGAGCCTAGCTTCTGTTTCCAAACAGAATAGATCACAGCCTTGTTCTCTAGCCCTTTAGTCCCCCAGTCTGGGAAATCTTACTGTAGGAAACTTCTCCCACCTCTTTTTAACCTGGCTTCTTGGAGAAGCAAGTCTCATGCAATTACTCTATGCCTGCATGTGATAATTTGCCATTCCATTCCCCAGTTATCTTTGAACCTACTAGCCAGTTTCAAACACATTAAAGAAAAGGATAAAAATCTCCAAGGTCAGTATATCCTTAAGTTTCATGGAAATAGGAAACTGGAAAGAAAAGAGACTCCAATCAGTGCCTCCACTAAATGAAAAGCTATAACATGCAGTCACCCTTAACAGAAAACCTGCACAGAAAGAGATTTTCAGTGCCTCAATTGCACAAAAGTTTCACTTGGAGTTTGTAGGTCAGTAGACATCAGAGACTGTAATCATAAGATACAAATCCATCAGAGACCAATCTTCATTAATTCTAACACTCATAGAAGTACATATTGATTCACCTCAGGTAATGACTCACAGGAAACCACTTAAATTGTTTCATGGCAGGAGAGGAACCTGGGCCAGATGCAGCCTCAGCTGGAGTTGCCAACAGCCCCTCTGTCCTGGCTTGAAGATACCCTTGGATAAAATTTTCTAATTAGCAGTGTGACTGGTGCCCCACAGACCAGTACAACAAAGGAAAAGAAAGAAAAGCATAAGATACCAACTTCTTTTTACTGCACCGAAATCCATACTTGTCAAACACAAATGCATCTAACTGCAGAACAGAGGCTGGCAGTCACTTTTGGTGGACAGGATTAAGAGTAGGGAGAAAGAGGGGGATTGTCCTGTGCTTTCCACTGACCAGGCTTCCACTGGGAACTTTGGCAGCAAGGTCAGAGCTCAGCTCAACATGTTAACAGCAAAACCCAGCTGATTACTGAGGCAGCAGCACCCAGCCCATGCCAAATGATTAGGCTGCGCTGGAGGACCTCCAGGAGAGGCAGTGTCATCCCTTTACCGCTCTGTCCCAATCCTGGAAGGGGCTGAATGGTGCTGCTACTCAAGGAAGCAAAATATTCTGATGTGGCTAGTTCACATGGTTGCCATTGAGGGTCATCCTCCCACAGAGATATTGCGTGTCAGGGCCATGAGGACACCAACAGGCCCAACATGGGCCCAGTTCACTGCTGGCCATGTCTGGGTCTCCCAAAAGAGCCCACTATCAGCATCTGACTCTGCCTGTACTGGTCAGACACCATGGGCCTGTGCACCATCGGCAAGGTCCTGCCAGGGCTGGGGCAGCCTCAGCTCCAGCAGGAGCTGCCCCGCTGGTGTGCTCAGCCATCAGGCAGGAGCAGAAAGCCTTGTTTCCTGCCAGCCTTCCCCAGGGCTGCCTTCCCTAGAACAGCATCCCACTCTGAGCACTGCCTGCCAACACATTACCTGGTGTCCTCACACCTGTTTTTGCTACAGGCTTAAACAGAAACCCCGCCACGTTGCTCTGATGGCAAGTTACTTAGCTTACTAAGAGTATGGGTTGATGTTGGCCTAGGAACTCCAAAACTCATGGTTGTCAAGAGAGAAGATGCAATCTCTTGCCTCCTCCCTTCTTTAAATTTCCATTGAAAGCAACCTTCAGCTTCTCAATAGGTTTCCCTCCTTCAGTGTTCGTTACAACTTCCACAAGCATTCATCAATAGTTCTAATTTGCACTGCTGAATATAGCTAATAATCCATTCCCCCTTCCCTTCCAGCAACTGTGAAGAGATTGTAAGTTGAAATAAACCCTTATAAAGGCATACTCCGTCAGCTGAGGAGCAAAAGTCTGTAAGAAACACCAGTGCAAACTCAGTCAACAGAGATGCTGGTTCAAAAGTCATTTGAGAGTGGACCATAACTGGTAATGTGATAAGTAACAGTGATAAACCCATGTGATAAAAATTATTTTTAAGCAAAGATTCCTCTTTCTTTCATTCTGGAATTCATGTCCCATTCCAAATATTTTTTCTAGTATAGCCAGAACCCAAAATTTCAATTTTCAAAAACTGAATAAGTGAGCAAAGTACAAAACACCCCACAAGATTTCTCACACACACACACACTCTTGAATAGCTACTGCTAGGTATTATTTATTCAGTTAAGTTTCTGATAAATTTAAGTTCATTATTTGTTAAATTTGTTGGGAGGGAGGGGCTGGTGAGACAGTTACCAACTTATCACAGGAATCTGGCTTTTACACAAAAAAAACCCCCCACCCACCCAGACAAAACAAGTTCTCTTTATTGCTAAAGTCAAATACCATTCTAAAAAACATGCTCTAGGTGACCCTGCTTTAGCAGAAGGGTTGGACTAGATGATCTCCCGAGGTTCCTTCCAACCCTTGCCATTCTGTGAAAGCAAACCTTCTCATACTCACTGCTTTGATATGCTAAGACAACATGAACAACATATGCCACACTTTTTCCTTGGGAAGAGCCGTTCTTTGCTCTTGGCTATAAGTATGAAGGGGGTTTTGTTTGGTTTTTTTTTTTTTAATTTTTCTTTCTGATCAAAACAAATTCTGGTTGTAACAACCTTACACACCATAAAGTTTAGTAAACTTCTACATTTTCAACCAAAATCCAATATTCCCCTCAGTGAAGGAACTCATATTCCTGTACGCTTACCATAAAACCCTTTAGTTCACTTAGGCTTATATTTTCAAAATCAAAGTCTTCCCTTGATAATTTCAATAAGGCTATTAAATTAGAGCTTTATGTATATAGGCAGCAGCCTCATGTGAGGATAAGTGACCTGCACCAGACGATGCAATGCAAGTGGGAAAACAAAGAAGTTATCAAGCTAGAACAGCTTTCCCTTCTGTTTGGCAAACTGATACCTGGGAGGATCTGTGTTAATGCCACTGTACTAACACTACACTAACATGATGTGATGTTTCAAGCTAAATGATGCACAGATATTTAACTTCAGCCTTTAGGAAAATGAGCTAGGGTACTGTAGCATCCATAATTATCATTTTCAGTATTACATAAATCCCTGATGGAGAACAGCATGAACCTTCAGTGCATGTGTGTCCCATGACAAGAGAGTCATTTCAAGTAACAGAGCAAGTAGCATGCTATTATCCAGATCTGCCTCACCCCTTAGGAGAAAACTCTTCCATTCAGCAACACAGAAAAGGAAGGAATGGTTATTATGGCTTCAGTAATAAGCAGTGCAGAATACACAGTCTCTCCCAAAAAATGGAGAGTGAAAGTTGGCTGTTTGCTTGGTCATTTCTGAAATTATCTAATTCCATGGAACAGTTCAGAGAGCAGTTACCAAAAAAAAAATTATGCAGAACTAACAGGGCAACAGCATCCCATGGCGAGCAGGGGTGGGAAGAGAAAGGGACCTGGAAAGTGAAAGGCTACAGTTTAAATTAGCTTTGTACAACAACAACCTAAATCATCTCAGGGTGTCATTCACTTGAATTTTGCAGACAGCCTGAAAGAGCAGAGCCAAGAGAAATAAATATGGCTCCTGTTCAACTTTAATGGCCTGCTAACAATACAGTTTTTGTGAATTTGGCCTCTTTATTGCTGATGATTTTAGCAGTAATATTCTACTAGTGAGCTCGCAGCACAGTCCAAAGTTAACTCCCTCTAACACCTTTCTGGGTGGAAAGATTCAACAGAAAACTAAACAGCTGCCAATGTCTTCAGCTTCCCCTCCCCTAGCATTTTTTATGGTGCAGTCAAAAGTTTCAAGACATCATGGAAGCATGCCAAAAAGTAAAACCGAATTCCCCAGCAGATATGCTGATTATGTTTCTGCTTAAGATTATAACACTAACACAGAAAGCTGCTGTAGAAGTCTCCTGGTGTTGAAGACCCCAAGGATTTTGCTCTACAGTCCATCCAGGGCCCTCAGCAGAGAATAATGCTGTGACCTGCATGGTTCATAAACCCCTAATCATAAAGGATGCACAGCAAGACATTGTGAATCAATGAGGCAGCACAGGAAAACATTTGCGGTTGAATTTTATAGATGCACTTTGTCTCTTTTTCCCTAACACAACAAGACAATTCTACTGTACCCAGAATTTCAAATTAGGCTTTACCAGCAACAATATTTTACTAGTAATCAGTGCTAGTGGAAATGGGTTTGGGGGGTTTGTTTGGTTTGGTTTTTTACTTCTGCTCAGGACATCTTTCGTGCTAATAATCTTCAGATTTTTACACCATTCACTTTTTCAAATGACTGATATTGTGCTGGGAGGAAGCAGGCTACAGTGTATCTTCACTGATAGAAACAGCCCAAATTTAAAGTCTTAAAAATGCAATCCTTACTCATGCTGTTGAATATTCGTTAAAAACACTACCACCATTAAAATTTATCAGGTTCCTTTGGTGAATTCACCAAATACAGAAGAGCAGCTCAGGGACACAGAGGGTACATTTCACTGTAAAGAGATTACAAAAATACTATCAGTACAGTTAGGAATAACCCTCATACTAGAAAAACTTTCCCTGCAGTCATGTCAACTTGAGTGTCCTTTGGAAACACCTGAAGGTAAGAAACACACAAGGAATAGCATAGGCAGGGTATTGCAATCTCCCAACTCCACAACTCCATACTGCGCTTGCTACAACCTTACGCAGGATATAATAATGGAACATAAGTTATTTTGAAGTACAAACCATAAGAAATGGAGGACAACAGAAAATAATCTGGTATTGTTGTCCCGATACCTGCAAGATACCACAACTGGATCTCAGCTCAAGACCTTGCTGTCACACAGAATCACAGAATGGCAAGGTTTGGAAGGGACCTCAGGAGATCATCTAGTCCAACCCCCCCCGCTAAAGCAGGTTCCTATGAGCCTATTCCAGAACTGTAAGTTAGCATGAATCCAAACCATGGAGCTAAACATAGATTAGTATCTTTGCTCTGTAATGTCAAACTGAGAAAAGAATAGTTCTTTTCAGCTTAGAGAAAAAAAAAAAGGCAATAAGTTTAACATTTTCCTTATTCTGTTACAGGGAAGATTCCTACAGGGAAGAGAAAAATTGTTACCATTGGAGGGGGGGGCAGGAGGCAGGGGGGTGTGCAGCGGCAGGGTGGAATACCATTTGCTGAGGCTTGTGACTTTTGTATTTTTTTATAGTATCATTTCTCAAAGTTCTCTGCATTTCAGCCCAATTTACATTTATCTCACCATTTCAGCAGAAAGGGGCTTTGTTCTGTTACAGAATCTCTCTTTGAAAAGAGATAATCTAGAAGTGACAAATCAAGTAAAAAAAAAAAAGCAGAGAGCTTTTGCAGAAAGAAAAAAATCCCTAAGACAAAAGGGACAACCTGATAAGAACACATTTTCGAGATCACAAAGTGTTACCTTTTTATCTGGTTACATAAAATAGCAATGCAGTAAGTTACAACACTTTTAAGAACAGCAACTGCATCTAAGTTAAAAATAAGAGCATGATAGGTTGAAATTCACCAGCCACAGCAGACAACTGCATTCAAACTTTTAAACTTCAGTATGTGCTGTTACTGCTTTTGTAAAATTCTAGGCAAAGAAAAATGTGTAGGCTTTCAGCAAGTATGCCTCAAGCAGTGTCTTCCCTCTGATGGCCTATATGGCAATAAGCTTCTAGTTCTTAGTCTCAAGGCTTGATTTGAAGTTTTAACAACATTAATCAAGTGGATCTTTTTCAATTTTGAGTTTAAACGAAAGTCATTAATTTTAAAAAAAAAAATTCTTATGTAGAAAAGCTGATCAATGCTGACCCATAATATTCTCATGCACTGTAGTACTAGTTGAATTTACTATTCTGCTTAGTCAATTAAGTCAGAAGCACTATTTCCTTGTCTTCCACAGTTACATGCATTCTTATGAATATACATGGTGCATAAGTGTTGTTTAAAATGCTCACTACATACCTGTTTACCTATGGCTGTGCACCGGTTACAGCCACAGAAACACAGCTTGGAAAAGCTGGACACGAGCTGGCAATGTGCGCTGGCAGCCCAGAAGGCCAACCATACTCTGGGCTGCATCAGGAGAAGCGTGGCCAGCAGGTCGAGGGAGGTGATTCTGCTCCTCTACTCTGCTCTGGCGAGGCCTCACCTGGAGCCCTGCGTCCAGCTCTGGAGCCCTCAGCACAAGAAGGACATGGAACTGTTGGAGCGGGTCCAGAGGAGGGCCACAAAAATGATCCGAGGGCTGGAGCACCTCTCCTATGAGGACAGGCTGAGGGAGTTGGGCTTGTTCAGCCTGGAGAAGAGAAGGCTGCGGGGAGACCTGATTGCGGCCTTTCAGTACCTAAAGGGGGCCTATAGGAAAGATGGGGAAAATCTTTTTAGTAGGGCCTGTAGTGACAGGACAAGGGGTAATGGTTTTAAACTAAACCAGGGTAGGTTTAGACTAGATTTAAGGAAGAAATTCTTCACAGTGAGGGTGGTGAAACACTGGAAGGGGTTGCCCAGAGAGGTAGTGGAGGGCCCATCCCTGGAAACACTCAAGACCAGGTTGGACAGGGCTCTGAGCAACCTGATCTAGTTAGCGGTGTCCCTGCTCACTTGCAGGGGGGTTGGACTAGATGGCCTCCAAAGGTCCCTTCCAACACAAAACTTTCTATGATTCTAAAATATTCATCTTTGGAGCACAATCAAGACCTTTGACTTGTATTAGCACTTTTCTACAGTGCCTTGAGAAACAAATAACCTTTCCCAAACTACCTTTCACCTACATGCAAGTGCTCTGCTTCTTTGCTTCAGCTCTCAGTCTGTCTTTTTGTTTGTCACCCTCACTAATGGTACATCAGCTTTTTTAGCAACTAAGTTGCCTAATGAATTCCTTTATTCTAGTAACAAACATGAACACAGCAAGCTCTCCTTAATCTGCAAGGTTGCCGCAAAGAAAACTTATATAAATCTTTCTTTAATGGATCTTAATTTGTACTTTTCAATTTCATTAGACCTTACAGGCTGTGACATGAAAACTGCACTTCCCGAAAATATAATGACTCGCTTTCTAATTCTACAGATGAATGAACTAACTACAACGTCAAACTGATGTAGGCATATGGAAAAAAAAAAAACACCAAAAAACACCCTCCAACCCATCACACATGAGTTCCATGCATAAATACTTATTATCCACACATTTTCAGACTTAAACTTACCTTTCATAAGTGTCCACCATTCAACTATTTTCACAAAGATTGACAAGAGCATGACAGCTTTGCTCTCTCAGAACGGAACAGCTGAGAAGGACAGAGCAGGTTTTCATGCACAGCCTGAGGAGCTACAATAGGACTGTACAGGAACTGGACTATGCAAGAAACCCATTTTAAATCAGTCTGTGCTTTTCAATACAGGACAGATTATGAAGCACGTGGGGGGGTGCTAAACATCTTCACATGTATCCTACAGAGAAGTAAAAGGAAAACGAAAAAAGGAGGCAAGAGGCGTCCATATCCACCCACAAAACAGATATCTTCTTCTGAAAAGGAGACTGAGGGAATGAAGAGGATTGGGTTTTGGTTTTATGAAGAATATCTAACAAGTCTTTCTCAGTATTTCTAGAAAAAGTTGTGCAATATTGCTGATATGGTTTTAAGAATGTACTTCCAGTTTTAGTAGCTGGTCAAATTACATTAAAGTACAACACAGATGGGCAGTATTCTTTTAACCCTATCTAAACACAGCTGTAAGGATTTTTTGCAGCCAAGGCACTTTGATGTCTACAATGAATTTAATTCACGCAGACCCTTTTAGAGTATCATGCAGTAAAGAATAATTTCCAGTCTTTTTTAACCCATGACACCTGTGCTTCAAATAATCCACTACCTCTTGTAAATTAATTGCTATTTATACAAACAGCCAGTTACAGTATCTATCTAAGAAATGCTAGACATTAGGGTTTAGCTTTTGTTGGCAGAAGTTTCTGAAGAAAAATAGAACTAGTTCGCAAGAATATGAGATTTAAGGTCATTTTCATCCATTTATTTGAGGCCATTTGTCTTGCTGTGAGGAGAATTAAACTGTTTTAAATATTAGACTCACAGGCACAAGTAAGAAATAATGGCATTTGATTTAGGAAACAGGAGGAACAGACATCTTTATCATGACAAGGGAGCACTGTTGAAAATGCGTAAGTCAATGTAAAACCTTACTACAGAGAGAATACAGAAATGATCTCTGGAAAATCTTGCTTAAACGTGGTTAAGTGAGTCATGGTGAATAAGCTGGTCATTTAGTTCAGTTCATATCTTGAAATAAACTACAAAACACTTTGTTGCTGTAAATGCTTTCAGAGCAGAGAAACCACCAAAATCACCACCTTCACAAATGAACTATTACTTGAAACATTACTTAAGTTTTGTTTCTCCTGCCTCCCTCTTGTCTTTGCTTCACATCTTCTCTCCCCGCCTGTTGCACGGATTCCCACCCTGCTGATCTTCCCATTTCCCATGGAAGAGCTCCCCGGTAGCATTCTGCAGCTCCAGCTTGCATGTTTCAGCAGAACATGAAGGCAAACAGCTGCTCAGTGTCCCCCAGGGCCATAGGGAA
>NW_009259685.1:5469763-5500972 GCF_000687185.1 Egretta garzetta
TCCCAGATGCTTTTTCAGTTCAGCTGAGCATTTGGCTTACATTTCTCATGAAAGGTACAAGCTGCTGCTTAGTGCTAGGAGAGTGGGGGGAGGGCTACTTCCTACAGAAATGTAAAACAAGGAGCTGATCCAGCTGCATCCAGGCTGAGGATGACAGGAAGCCCTGGCCACCAACATCGCACACTTCAAATTTATTTCTCTCTCTCTGAAGCAGTGCTGCAAATATGAGTTTCTTGATGCAGTCTTTCTAGAGCTACAGCAGCTATGGGGTTTACATTTCTGTTGGAGGAAAAAAAAGCCATCTGGGAACCATCTAACGTTTCTGACTACATTTTTGAACAGAAGTGAAAAGGAGCTACTGAAGGAAGTGGAGATGTGAAAAGAAAGCTGGGCTACACCTGAGCTAATGGTAAGGTCTGGGACAGCGTATTGAAAGAGGAAGGCTCAGGAATATTAAAAAGCATCTGGTAAACATTTCTTAAAAAAACAGAAGTGAAAACTGTGTATGGTGTTAACTCTTAACAAGCTGACACTTTAAGAGGAAAAAAATGTAACTGAACTATATAAATGAAATGGGAAAACTGATTGTATAGGTGACACTGACTTCAAAACATCCTCAAGCATTTTCAGGTCAGCAAGTCTAGTCCTCTGTTTTTTCCTGATGTCATCTCATATAAACCCATTTGTAATATCAAGTTCCATTTAAAACACTTTTTAATTAGCATGAACAGATTTTGTCATGCCCAAATTGTACACCAGAGAACAATGATCTCACGATTCAAATGTGTCCAGTGTTATGTGCATGAGCAGGCAAGAGCACATAGAAATGTGCAGCAAGGTTTGAACAAGACGCATGTGCTTTTCTTTTTTTGTTTTTTGAAGAACAGAGTCCTTTAGACTCGTGAATTAGGGTTCTGACAGATGAACTTTGACAAATCTAGTAGGAATGGTTTAATCTATCACCACCCCGAACTCTCCGGTCACCCTTCTAGAGCGGTTATCACATCACAACAGATGGAAACGCATGACTCGGCTGAGCTGCTTCACAGTGCAGTACATAAACTTAAACCACTCATAAAGGTGTGGTTTGCGTGAAGACATCAGGCCATGAACTGAACCTATTGACACACACATTTTACCAAATCTGCAGAGGGGGTGGCACATTTCAGGATGGCAAACTAGATGCAGCTAGTGCCTTTATAGGTGCAGCAGCCACACTTATTCGCTCAGTGAACACGAGCAAGACCCCTCAGCCAGATGAGTACACTCCTCAGAAGAGTTGGCAACGCTTACATTAATCAGTTGCTTAATGGGCCATATCTTCTGTTCATCCCTTTATTTCAATTGGCTCACCTGATTAGTTTGTATCGTCTGCAAAAAGCTAAGCACAAGTGAGATGTCCCAAGGCCTTCACTGTCTGATATGAGAGTATTTAAAAAAAATTAAAATTGAGAAAAATAAATTCATCATAGTAAATAGTTCAGATTTAGAATTTTCTCAGAAGGAAACCAGAAAAAGATTTACTGCTTAAATCTCTGTATCCAGTATCCTAGTGTCACAGAATCATAGCCCCTCAATTATACATAATTTCTAAGTGCATGCTACACCTGAAGACAGACTATTCCAGTCTAATCCAACTTCCTGTTACTATTTTTCCCCCAGTCTTCTAGAAGTATCACCCCAAAAAATGTAAAAAAAGACAGCAGCTAACAGAAATGCCCCTTCCCTCGCCCCCCAATTCAGTCACCAAATATGAAAATCTGTTTGTTAAAAAAAAAATAATAATGGGAGAGGAAATTTAGAAGTGAAATTTGTTGTTCGATTTGCATTTTTTCATGTCTATATTCATGCATGGGATTATGTTTAAAAACAGAGTTAATGAAATGTGTTAACTTCAGCAGAAATCAAAACTCAATTTCATTTTAAGGGGAAATAACACCCAAACTTTCCTCTGTCTTCCTGTCCATAGCATCACAAGAAAATAAGTACTTCCCTGAAGTATATATAAAAATCTGAAAAAGCACAGCATTGATCTTCAAGGATACACCTGTGAAGAAGTCAAATAATAACCACTAAGAGGAGTAAAACACATTGTTCAGCACACTGAACAAAAGCACAGCTAGTACTTAACAACAGAGCAATAAACTCATCTTTGGCATTTCTGCAGGAAGGAAACTGCTTTTGTACGCAATATATCTATGTAGCCTAATCAGATCAAAGAATCCTTCTGCTTCCAGAGAAGCCTGGAGAAGAGGAGGCTGAGGGGAGACCTTATCACCCTCTACAACTGCCTGAAAAGAGGGCGTAGCCAGTTGGGTGTTGGTCTCTTCTCCCAAGTAACAAGTGATGGGACAAGAGGAAATGGCCTCAAGTTGCACCAGGGGAGGTTTAGATTGGACATTAGGAAAAAATTCTTCACTGAAAGGGTTATCAGGCACTGGAACGGGCTGCCCAGAGAAGTGGTTGAGTCCCCATTTCTGGAGGTATTTAAAAGACAGGTAGATGAGGTGCTTCGAGATGTGGTTTAGTTGGGGACAGGTACGGTTGGGTTCAATGATCTTGAAGGTCTTTTCCAACCAAATGATTCTATGATTCTACGATTCCAGCTCAGACCTTTCCCTAGCCCTTCCTTGGAAGGCTGCTAGCATACACAGACCAATTGATCCCTTCACATCTTTCTAGCCTAGCTTGGAACCAGTCCGTGACACCCTTATAGCCCCCATTCCCTTCCTTCCCAGTCTTCTTCAATTAAGGTTAAGAATTGTAGGGAACTGCACAAGTGCAGGTGATGGGCTGTTTGCTGCAGCTTTGATTCCTACCCATCCTGTAATTTTTCAGCTGTAAATCTGATCAGAAACACACTGCCCCTGCAAGAGAAGTACGGCCAGAGCAAAGGGAAAGTACACAGACTGCACAGAGGAGCCAGTACCCATGACCTAATATCTCTCAGATGAGGTGTGTTTTGCTTTTGCACCCCAAACTTCTGGACATCTGTCCCCTTCCACAGCTGCCCTCTACTCATCAAGTGGATAACTAGAAATCCTTTATGTTAAAGGTGTTAAAGGTCTAGCACCTCATTTTCACTGATCCTCTCACTATGCGCCGATTTTAGAAGTCTTAATCTGTGGATATTGTTCAGACTAGGTTTATTTTTCTCTTCCAGTATTTCTCTATTTGTGTGTCATCTAATGTAAGGGTTGCAGTGGTGATTGCTACCCTTCTGTGGAACTGCTCAGTAATCACTGCAGCAAACCTTGCGTAACATCCAGAAAGCAGTTTAGAGTTGGCTCCAGACAGCCTTCATTTACATAGCCAAATGTATTTTTGTAAAGCTAAACTAAATGTGTGTTTGTCAGACAATTCATACACTCAAAACTACCACGTCCTCAGCCTCTTTTTCACAAAAAGGCTCGTCCTTATAAGGGAGCTGGAATTTACTACTAGCTGTCAGCTACTGTCAGGCAGAAGCCCTTCTGCTCAAGGCAGGCATGATAATCCCATTCCCAAATCAAAAGCGGCCTAGGGCAAGATACTGTCCACATTGCATAACCAGTTATATCCCCTAGGAAGAAAATAAAACAAAGACACAAACAAACACACACGCACAAAACATACAGAAAACCAGAAGAAAAAACCCAACAACTATTTCCCCTAGGGTAAAGTTTTTCTAGGGTCTTGTGCCCATCTATCATCTCACTAGCTGGTTTGGTGATTACATCTTTAGTGTGGAGCAAAAATGAGACCAAAAAACAGGGCAGAAAAATTTGCTAATGGCATACAGTTGTAAATTGTTTAATTAATCAGTTAAAAATAAGATGATTGAAGTCTTCTGAACAGAAGAAGTAGTACTAAGGATCAAACTCAGCATCACAATTAGACAGTACTTCATCGCACCGAATATATCCAGAGGAATTACTTACAAAAAGGATTTAATCAATAGCTGACAATAATAATGCCCAGCAGATTAAATAATGAGAATAGCAACATATGCAAACACATGCTTTTGTTTTTTCAGAAAAATAACCTTATGAAATGGTGAAAAAAAAAAAAAAAAACAGTAAGAAACCAACAGGAAATGAGCTATAGTTCCTTCCAGGCATAGAAAGTTATAAAAGCAGCACAAAAGTAGAACCTTAATTAAAAGTTTCAAGAGCAAACAATAGCCAAATAATAAAAAGATACATATATAAATAAAAAAAATGAGTAGAGAATGTGGAGTGTGACAGCATCACAAGGAAGGCAAAAACCATAAAAGAATAACTGAGAACAGGAGAATTGAAAGAAAAAGTGCAGTAGGCTCTATGATATTGAGATGAAAGAAGACAATTTAAAGATCGTTTGTAGTTTACTATTGTCTTTAACACAGGTAGAAAGAATACTTGCTTAACTAACTGTATAACATACCTTTTGAAAAAAAATCCCCCAAAAAACCAAATAGAGAAAATTATAAACCTATTCACAGACCAAAAAATTGAAGAATATGTTTCAGAAAGGTGTTGGAACTGAAATGCTTGAAAACAAATCTACTTACTGCAGAACTGTAATTCTGAAGGTCAAATTAAAAAAAAAAATAATAAAAGTAGGTGCATAAAGCAGGACTAAGGCAAAACTGAAAGCAACTGGTTCCCAGACTGCAACCCACTTCTGCCTTCTCTGTTTTCCACTCAGTTGCCGCCTCATCTTCAGGGCATCTAAACACTATATGCACTTCAGTCTCTGACGTGAAGCCCTGGAACAGTAACTGAATGCCCAGAAGTGTTCCAGGTCTGTACAGCAGCCTTGCTGGTACCAGCTCCCTTGCTGGTACCTCATTCATGCCATAGCTTGAATGGGGTTCAGAAACTGGGAGATCCTCTACTTCAGTTTGCTGAAGCACTAGCGTGGTTGCTATCTCAGAGTATGCCAACAACATCACAACTCTACAAATGCAACTGTATCTCTCTGATTGACTTGAGAATTTTTATATTGAATTTTGTGTTAAGCAGGCCTTGGATAAAATACAGAAGCTGACTTGGAAGCCAGGACAAGATGACCCTATATTCCCAGCTGAACACCAAAGCATGGAATTCATCTCCTAATGAAGGTGTCTAGGTTCCCTCTGCAGTCAAGAAAGGGCTAACAAACACAGCCAGAGGGAACTAGACAGCAGCTAACTCATCCTACAGCAGACATATTGGTCAAATGGATCACTGCTGGCTAGCTGACTCCACCATTGACTATGGCAGTTTTGACACCAGCCCAAAATTAACACCTATTGCTGGCAACTAAAGTTAGTTGTGATAAATCATATTATAGTTTAGTTGCTCCTTTATTCACTCACTCAGGTCCAGAGAATTCCACCCTCCTTGGTGCATGCTGGTAGAGATATAACCGGAGGGAAGTTCCTTATCCAAGCACACATCACTATAAGATGAGAAATAAAGGTACAACCCCTTTCAGCTGAGAAATGCAGCAAACACCAAAGGTTTCCCCATCCTGGAAAAGTATTCCCAATTAAGAAAAATTGAATCAGCTGCTTTCAAACTTTCTCCCAAAGGAAGCCTGTTTTTCCCCAGCTGTTTATTAGATAGGGGACAAGCACCTCCCAGAGCACCAGGGCTGCAAGTCCCAGGCACATCCCCAAGAGGAGAGGTCAAGTCCCAGGAGGACAAGGCCTCCAAATACACATCTCTTCCCACTATTTTCTGTGGGCTGGCTGTAGGTCTTTGCCAGTACTTTTACCTTTCTCTTCTCTGTATTGCAGTTGCACCCATATAACAAGATTCACTTTTTATATTTCCAGCTCCTTCTCACAATATTTACAGAAATATTTATGTAAAAGTAGTGATGCATCTTTTTCCCAAGAATGGGAAGGTCAGCTCATGACAGACAGTAACTCAGTCATTCATCAGATCATCATTTGCTTCCACCTAACATTAATATGCTTGGGTATGTTTCCCCTTTGCTCAGGTATTGCTGTTTTGAAACTTACTGAAATGTATCGTATTTAATAAATGTTGAAGAAAATCATATGCCAGGTTGCAATACATAACACACTAATAAAAGCTAAAGTCAGTCCAGGAATGCAGGCAAAACCAAAGTCCTCAGCATCCTGTTCTTGAATTCATGGGTAGATTGGTTGAGAATTGCACTGTATGTGTCCAACATGAACAAATCTAGAGTTTAAGTCGTTAAGAAAAGGGCATCTGTACCTGAATCAGGCTCTCATTTTGATCTGCAAAATGAAATCCCAAAAGAGGTATGGCCAAATTTTGTTCTGAAGGATGATTAGCAAGGAGTATGGACAGTGGCATTAAGCGAAAACTGTTCTGCAAGTAGCTGTTTCACAAATTTCTAAATAGTCTTCCCACAAAAACTCTGCTTATTTCTAAGCCAGGGAGGTTATAACACAGAGGTTTAGTTGATCCCATGTCTGTACAGTGCTATCATCATTAGAACAGAGAGAAACCTTGCCTTCTTGGAGGAGCTATACGGGATATTTTAAATGAAGATGATAGAGCTGAGAGATAGATAAGACTACTATTTATTTTTATATATTTACATAATATATATTTATAATTTTTTAAAAAAAATAAGATTAAAGAAGCTCTTCGGTACTTGTTAGGGACCCTTCAATAACAAATGTTGCCAGAAGCTCCAGAATGAGCCAGCCACGTAGTTATGATTGGTGCATAGCAACAATATGTGCTGGATGTATGACAGGAGAAACAAATTGTCTAGGTGGAGTAGGACTGGAAAAAGTCATCCAGATTGATAGACATGAGTGATTTGTCACCAGCTGCAGAAAGAGGTTGCAAAGAAAAAAAAAAAAAAAAAAAAAAAAAAAAGAAAAAACTAATCAAGTAATCACTTGAAGGATGAGAAGCCAGAGAGTCTGCTGTAACCACATACTGACATTTAAAAATTGCTGACCGAAAAGACAACTC
This sequence comes from Egretta garzetta, assembly GCF_000687185.1. Classification (NCBI taxonomy): domain Eukaryota; kingdom Metazoa; phylum Chordata; class Aves; order Pelecaniformes; family Ardeidae; genus Egretta; species Egretta garzetta. Next base: position 5,476,690 of record NW_009259685.1, read on the forward strand.
CTCAGAAAGAATTGCCAGATCATTAACAAAAGTCACGATCCTTTTATAGACCAGCTTGACAAGGTGTTGGGAGGAAAGGAAACAGAGACAGGAACTGACATGGAATTTACACTGTAAGGCTATGAGAGCGAAGAGATGCCAAAGAATGGTCTATCGAGATGAGCTACCAGGAGGGCATGTTACTTACCCAGTGAACTTCAACATGCTCTGATACTAGTATGAGTTCTTTTAGTCCACAAATAATTACCACTTCTGGAGCTTCCCAGCAAGGGGGCTCTATGAGGGAAAGCACTAACCTTTACCCATACCAGTTCACATGGAGAAAGGTAAAAGCACACCCTACCAGGCAATCAGCGTTCTACAGAAAGCCTCAGTCCCTTACAGAAGTTCATGGCACAAAATGGCAACATATTTTGTGACTCAGACATGAAGCTCCTGTTCCATTCTTTGCTAATAGTGGACAAATTCAGCAGCCTTCTTACAGAGAAAATTGCTACCTTTGCAATAGTATGCATTGCTCTTAATAAATCCTAGTGAAAAACAGTACAGACAGTAAATAAAAAGACATAAAGCATTTTTGACCTTTCTCAATCCAACTTTGTTATAGAAATACAGTGATCCATATCTACAAACCAAAATATTTTAGATGATAAAAAAAAATCCAGTTCTGTAACCTGACATTACAAGCACAAAATACCACACACGTGCAATATTTGCCTTGCAGTGAGGGGAATGGGCTATTTTCAAACCAGAAAAATCCAGTGTATTTCTTAGCTTGCCAAATAAGATTCCAGTAATGTCTCCTATAAGAAACGTTTTTTCATAACTTTCAAATACATCAGTTTTTCAGCGATTGCTGAAATGTAGCTACTTACATAGAACTTTAACGTACACAGAGTACATTCCTTGGTCATCATTGCAGATGATCACCCTGTGTCCTGGACCAGAAGTAGCAAATTACTTCAGCACTAGGAGAGAAAAACATAAAGAAAAAAAAGAGTCTTAAAGAAAAAATACAGAATTATCTGTTAGAAAACAAACAAACAAACCCTAACCCTGCCATCAATCAACATTAGTCCAAGAATGCACTATTCAACACTTTTTAAAAATCTGGACTGCAATACTGAAAAGCAGCCTAAGTTAGACATAATAATATTAATAAAATACATCACAAGTTTTTAGGTAATGTTATTCCTTTGTACTACGCATTTATTATCCAAGACCATGTCCTACTACAGTTTTGTACAAGCAGATGTTTGTACACATCTGGTTACTGGGGCAGGAAGAACTTGTGCAGGAATATAAACTTTGATTTTCATAGGAATAAAACTACACTCTAAATCTCTCTTTTCTGAGCATTAATAAAATTTATAACTACGCAGAACTACAGTATAAAAAATGATGACCCAGTATCTTTTTAGATTTGAAACACTTCATTGTGAACCACAATTACTGATCAGCTTTATAAGCAATGTAACGTCACATTCAGTGGCCCTTGCGAACTCAGTTGGGTAAGTAATAGATGTTCACATATTCATGCTGGCCTAAAAAAATGCAAAATATCACTTGAAGAGACAACAGAAGCTGATCATAGCTTACAGCCTTAAGCTATTAATTTCTTGGAATTCCTACGGAAGACTTGCTGGGACATCAGAATAGCTTGTAAAGCACTACCATGTGCTCCCAAAGTGAATAAATTCAAGTTTGGTCACTTCTTTCCAAATTCTGTATGGCACTAGAAGGAGCTTACTTTTCCTCATTTAGGCAAATCTGGTTTTAGAAAGTTCAAAGAAATAGAGAGCACAAATGCCAAAATGAAGCCATAGATCAATAAAAACATGAACTGCAAAGAATTTTTATTTTTGATGATGGAAAGACATTCAACAAATGCTCTCGTAAATTAATGAATAATCCTAAAAATATAGATAACCCTGTCTGATCACACAATAACAGCTCAAGTAGCTTTGTTTGCTGTGTTTAAAGCTAGCTATATCTGAGCAAACTTCACGGCTGTACAGCTTTACCCATAGTATGCAATTTCAAAAACAAAGAGCTTTATTTTATCCCAGGAATGAACATATTAAGAACAGAAGTCACAAAGGTTTATGAGTAAAATCAACCATGAGTGAAGAGATGTAAAGACAATTATCCTTCTGCTTTGCAGCTGAACCTTTAAATCAAATGTCCCACCACTGAGAGAGGAACAGACTGCTTTTAGGAAACAAGAAACTGCCTTCAAATATACAATGATATTATCAAGCTGAGCAAAGATGCCTGCACTGAAGTAAAAGACAGGCATACATGGCAGAAATCAGCAATTCCTGACAACTGCTGAGATTCAGGTTCCACAGCCAGCTTCATGAATTGACTTGTGTAGCCAGCAGCCAACTGACTCCCCTTCTAGAGCTCCATGAAGACAGCCTTAGACACAGTTGCATGAACACAGTCCCCAACAAGCTGCTCTAAAGTGCTGAATAAGCCATCAGACTCCTGGGGCACAAGGACACTGAGCAGCTCCATACAGAGGATGGCTCAGTCTAGGGCCATCTCTAAAAGCTGGGAAGTTATTTCTGCTGAGCAGCTAATAGCCATTAGGTTGAGCATTGGGAAGGCAGCCAAGGTCAGCTGCAGGCAACTGCAAATCCCCACACTATCACCCAAACTCAACTGAAGGAGTAGGAGTCAGTCTGGGTGCAGAGGATGTTAAAGAGAGCTGAAGGATCACAAGCTACCTCTGCACTCTAGCCACAGCTCCCTGCAGGATCTGGAGGTCACACAGGAGTGGTGGGAGGGTGGTGCAGCTGATCCACAAGGAAGGACCAACCAGGAGCCAAGAGCAACCACAGCACAGGCAGGGTCCCCACTCACCATGGCACAGCCCCACAGTAGGCAAGCAGAGCTGGGTTGGTGAAAGCTCCAAGCTTCATCAATGGACCAGCAGTCACCAGACAAGGACAAAGCAGCAAATCTGAGGTCAAGCTAGGAAATCCAAGCAACAGTTTAAGAATAGAAGAATACAAAACTCTACACAGATGCACCTATAACACAGCCCAAACACAGACCAACAACCCCAGGCTGAGCTGAACTGAGGCTCCTAGGCCCATGGGCACAGGGTGTAGGTAAAGACCCAGGTGAGGCTGGTTAGGGCCATTAAGGCCTATTAGTGCCCTCAGGTCCCTGATACACATCACCTGTGTTTAGGGAAGTAAACAAATGTAACCTGAAACTCTCTATCTTCTACCCAACATTAATGCTTCTGAACTATGGTTCAGTCTTTTTTTTGTCTGGCTTCAAGTTAGTGACCATATTACTTGAAGACCCTCTTCATTCAGCTTCTAAAGAGTCTTCTGATTTATAGATTATGCTATTTTAGACTCTTGTACAACTTCTGTTCCACCATTCCATATGGCACAGGTGCACAATCTGGACTGAGTTCATGGAGAACTGAGAAAATACAATAAATCTAAGCTGGTTCTCAAAATGAACTGAGTATGAGACTGGGTTTCTTCAGAGACATGTTTAGACTGCGAAGTATACAATACTAAAATTATTCTGTTAATTGATATCACAGAATCACAGAATGGCAAGGGTTGGAAGGAACCTCAGGAGATCACCTAGTCCAACCTCCCTGCTAAAGCAGGTTCACCTACAGCAGGTTGCACAGGACATCATCCAGGCGGGATTTGAATATCTCCAGAGAAGGAGACTCCACAATCCCTCTGGGCAGCCTGTTCCAGTGCTCTGTCACCCTCAGAGTAAAGAAGTTCTTCCTCATATTCAACTGAAACCTCTTATGTTTCAGTTTGTGCCCATTGCCCCTTGTCCTGTCGCTGGGCACCACTGCAAAGAGTCTGGCTCCATCCTCATGACATCCACCCTCAAGTTATTTGTAAGTATTTATAAGATCCCCTCTCAGTCTTCTCCAGGCTAAACAAGCCCAGCTCTCTCAGCCTTTCGTCATAGGAGAGATGCTCCAGTCCCCTAATCATCTTTGTATCCCTCCTCTGGACTCACTCCAGTGATAAGCTTATTTTTGCTATGGAAAAATGTATAGTGTGTCTACAGAACACAGAAATACAAAGTAGCATTAGGACAATAGCCAGCAATCAAAAATAAATTAATAAATTAAAGTTGTCATGCAAAACAGCCACTATCCACATTGAAAAGTTTTCAAAAGGGTTGGCATGGCTTGCCACCATTAAACCACGGATTGATTAAACAACTGTTCAAAAAACTCAGGACTGTTAGTTTTTATTAACATTCCAGAATGTACACGACTTGCATACAATTAATGCTTTTATTCATTGTTCCCTGTGCCCTTCTTTCCTCTGCCCCCAAAAGTTACAAAGATATGAACATCTGTCTGTTCAAAGGCAAGATGAGCCTCTGCAGTTTCCGAAGGTCCAAGCAGTAAACGATCACATCATACTTAAGAGTACAGAATGGGGAGCAATTATTGTGGTACTGGTGGAAACCTCTGAAATAAATTAACAAGAATTGCAAGAACATATTTAAAACTGAAAAATGTTTACTTAGCTGTTTTTTCTGCCCCACCCAAGCCTTACTTAAATGTCTTGTGTATGTGCCCCATCTAAACTCTACTTAAATGTTTTAAATATGTATTAAGATAATATCTAAATGTTATCAATCTTAAGGCTCTCATCCCCCCAAATATTCCCCTTCTTTTAAAATACATTTAGTATAAAAAACTAAATTCTGCAATACTTGTTGAAGTATGTTGAATACTTGTTGAAGATTGACAGCTAATTATGACAGTAAGTCCATCGATTTCGAGACCATTAAAGTCTCTGAAAAAGTATTCCAAGTGATGAGCAGGAGTCATGCAAACTAACACAAAAATAGTTGTATTGTCATGGCAGTTGTGTGTTTTATATGAGAGACAGGGATCCCACATGCCAGTTCTTTCCTTCTTTATTTGAAAGAGACACAAGCATAACAGATTTTTAAATGATAATTGAAGAGGTGTTGGGCTAGTTGCTAACTCAACAATGTCAGTCACTAAAAACACAGAAGATATTTCAGAGTGACTTCCAAATCATTTAGGTTTGATTGAAATCGATTAATGCGATGACCTGAACTATAGGAAAGTTGATGTCAACATGTTGAGCCATGGGTCTGTGTTGAACCTGAAATTAAGATACCATACTCCAGGGAAATCTCCTTGGCAAAGATGGAATGGGGCAGAATACTGTCATGTTTTCAAGAGAACAGCATGCTGTGACTCCTTGAGCTGGCCCAGTCAGAGGAGCAAGGCCACAGCCCTGACTGCTCTTTTCCTTTTGTGCGGATCAAAGCCTCTTCTGTAATTAAGCCTAAGCTCTGAAAAGAGACTGAAATGAAGAAAAAGCTCCCTACGTTCCCCTTTCCCTGTGTGCATCCAAAAGGAAGAGCCTCACATACCATGATAAAAATGTGGTGGGGGAAAGCAGCTGTTCTTCTGTAGAGCAGTGTCAACACAAACATGGCAGAACTGGGGGTCTGGTTTGCTGCTCCATACATAGTCAAACTGTAGAATGAAGGTGTTACCACAAGCAAATACTTCATGCAGCAGCAACCGCAGAAGAAAGATTTTGCCAAGATTTGCAGAGAACAGGCACATTTTCATTTAAATGTCTAGCACATAACATTTTATAATCAGCCTATAGCACAAGGAAGGCTGAAAGAGGACTAATGTGACCTTTCTATTATCTCCAGGAGTTCAGCAGACATGAAAAGAAGGGCTCAGGTAAGAGGTTTGTGACAACCAAAGCAAACCTGTCAAGTTCACAGGTAGAAACATTGGACAAGTCTCCTGCACTTTTCTTCTGCCCGCCAGCTTCCCCACCATAATTTCCCCTTTATGTATTCATACAGTTTATTATTTTTGCCTGAGAGAAGAAACTTGCACTGTTACTTTTCATCCTTATTTCTCCAGTGGGTTCAGGAAAAATATGAAGAGGAACAAGGGAGAATACATTTTCAGGTACATCAAGGATGGATAAATTTGCATTCAAGTCTAGGCTGTTAAGTTCTGAAACTTTCTGAGTAATGATTAGAGAAGGAAACCAACAGCAGACTTCTGCGGAGCAAAATACTAGATTTGGTTAAAATGGGAAGTTTTTTAATTGGTCGGAAGAGGAATAAAGCAGAACACTAACTGTCCAAGAAGTTCTGGGTTTGTTAAATACGGAAACAGGAAGAAAACATCTAGAAAACTAGATCTGCTTACAGTGAAGAGGGAAAAACTGACTGGGAAAGCAATCTCGGTGAAAGTAAGCATGAAGCAATGGAATTCACGGTGTTTTGGAGGGAAACAAGGAACAAGGGCAAATTAGAGCAGCCAACATAAAAAAGGCAGACTTGTGTAAAATCATTAAGAATGTAACTCAGGGCTATTCCACTGCAAAGGAAAGATATGAGGTATGAGTCCTCTTGGTTTTACTGACACCAAACACAAAAGGAAGCATAGGAAACATAGAAAAACAAGTCAGATCACTATGAATAAGTATGAAAAAATATCACAAAACTATAAGAAAAAAAAAAAGACCAAGGCACAGAACACGGTGCAACTAGAAAAGGATACCAAGGTTAACAAGAAAGAAACTTTATTAGTAGTAACAGAAAAAGAGTTATAATATGGGTTCACTACTCCAGACAGAAAACTGACATATGGCACTGGAAAGGAGAAAAGTTTAGTAAAGTGTAAGGAAAAAAAGACATTAACTATGGTAATTGCCCAATTTTAGTTGAGGTTATATTAATAGCATAGGAGTTCAGCACAAAAGAGAGAAGAAATACTTCAGCTAAATGAAATAGTCTCAAACTGCCCAGTTTGGATGAATTTCATGTAAAAATACTTAAAGACCTGGCTGAAGTAGTCTCACAACAATTAAATAGCTATCTGTAGGACCTCAGGGGAAAACAAAATAGCAAATGACTAGGAAAAAACCCCATAGGTCATATCTTTAAAAAGGGTGGAATTAAAAATCTGAGGAACTTTCAGTTAAGATCAATTCCTAGAGAAGTACTTGAATAAAAAATATTGTAAGTGCAAAGATAGCACAAAAATAAATTATAGCTAAGACAGGCTCCTTATGAATAAGTCACATCAAACCAAAGTAATGTGAGTCTTTGGCAGAATTGTATGACCTGTGAATAATGGAAAGGCAGTAGAATTTAAAAAATACAAAGATTTTGGCATGATCTGATGTAGCATTTTTGTAAGAAAGCTAGGAATCCAGGGTCAAAAGCTACAAAAGGTGCAAAACTAATAGTCACATTACTGCTATGTATTAACAGGGCTCCACACTGGTCTACCCAGTACTGCTGGACATTTTCATTAATCATCTGAATAATGCAACAGAACATCTATTGTTACTAAATTAAAAGATGTCAGCAAGCCGGGTTGTAGGAAAGAAGGAACTCAGAAGGATCTTAAGATATCACTAAGTAGTAGTGATTAATATCCAATCATGCAGTGCAGTTCTGGGATAGTAATCCTCTGTATAAGCATCCTTACTACGCTAATCTTGGAAGTATTTAAAGTATTGCAACAATGTAAGTGGAAACTGAAATATTAAAAGTCACGCTACTTTGTTTTATTCAAACCACAGTGGAAAGAGAACACTACTATAATACAAAACCACATTTATGTTGTGTTTCAGCCTGTTTCCAAAGTTAGTGTGGAAAGCGCTCACACTCTGTTGTAATATACTGGTCTAATCAGCAAAAGTGAGGGTAAAACAGAAATACAAGGTCACAGTGAGCATGGAGAAGTGGATCTAAGCGAGTCTTAAGAATACAACTGGTTCTCATTCATCTTTAGAAGTCTATTGAGCAGACAACTGCATCCAAGCTAGCTGCTTAGAGCACCTTTATAGTCAATAAGCAGAAGCAGGCACATCAAAGTACAGTTTATCTCACCCTAGAAAACACACCTGACCTGACTGCTGCATTCTTCTCTCCATGGACCATAAGGGAGACTGCATAACTAGCTCACCCAGCATCTTAAGTTAGGAGAAGTGTAGTCTTATCCTCAGTATTTGGGCAGATATTCTGAAGCATGCCTGTTAGAAGAGCATCAGAGTGGTGCCACAGTTCTGTTTTTTCTAACTAAACTGCCACAAAACAAATGAAGAACTTAGGCCGCCCACTTCAGGCTAGCTTTCTGTTGCCAGTTAGGCTGAAGCAGATACAAGAAGGTTATGCAGAGTCATAAACAGGCCAGAATAACTCAGCTCATATTTTTCCAGTGTAAGCAGCTGACATTCTGCCTTCTAAGCTTTCTGTGTTTCCTTTGATTACAAAGACACTGGCTTCTATGCTGCTTTTGGATAGAATCCCCCATTTGTTCCCTTTCCACCACAGCTCGCTATTTCTATCAGATGGATCAGAAGAGGGAACATTCCTGTGGCTCTTTGTAACATGGTTAGGACAGCTCGAACCCTGGCCCAGCGACATCAATGGGAGTTTTGCCTTTGATTTCAGTAGCACTGAAATTCCACTCACACAGGTTTTGGACACAGATGAGCACAGGGTGTGATGTTCAGCATTGTACAGAGAACTCAGAAAAGGGAGTCTTGCGTGGTTCCTACAACACACATTTTCAGTAACACTCATTTTCAGTAGAGACATACTGCTGGATGATTATTGTCATAAACTCGTAAGAATTTATATTTTCTCATTAAAATGGGTAATAAGATCGTTCAACAGCACCTTAGGGTGATCAAAATAAAACAGCTGCCACCAGTTCTTCAGAAAGGTATTTTCTGATATTATGGCCATTTGCTATGGCTAATGTTCAGTAACTACTTTCAAATACTGCTGAACACCATATACCCAGAGGTAAGCTGAGCTAGTTCTTCCAGGTGGGAGGTTTGGGGAATATCAGTGGCTGCTATTTACCAACAGAACAGTATACCATCAGAAAAATACTCCTGACTGGTAGGTGAGACAACACTCTAGATTTCAGGGGTAATTGTGTACCTATCCCTCCCATTTCATACAACAGCTGCTTACAATTCTCATTGACTTCCAGACCTCAAAAATCCACAGCAGTTATTTTAGAGATAAAATGAAACATACCACATCATACTTTTTCTTTCATGTGCTGAAGAACCGACGTCAACTGTGGCTGTGTAACACACAAAACATTACCCTTTGATATCAAGGGTCATTGACACCTGAATGAAATATAGTGTTACGAATGAAGCCTTGCAACCTCTTGCCTGATTTTAAAGGAAAACTGAGTGATTTTGTAGGGGATCATGAACTTCATCTTGCAGAACATGCTTACAACAGCATACTAAGTTATATGATGGCGAGTAGGCAGAAGCAGTATTAAGTTTCAACTGAGGAAATAAAGAATCTCTTACTGCTTGTGTGATGTGGGATATTTCACTGACTACTGTTTACAACTGCCATAGAGTGGTTAAGTTTTTACGATAGACTGTTAACAAATTTTCTCTTGCCCAAAATTCAGTATAGGACATGGCAAAGTTACAAATACATTCACATCAGGTCACACTGAAATAAACTGATAATACACTAGAGCAGCCCCTGAGTCAGCTGGGAGGGGTCTTTGAGAAGGAGAAGCTGGGGCTGTGCGATACTGGCGCCATAGCTGAGCTCTGACCAGTGTGTGTTTCTTCTCTGGCAGTAGAGGTTTTGACCTTCCTGGAAGGCTTTACTCTTTGACCACTTGTGTTTGATTTAATTTTTTCCCCTCATTTTTCTAACAAAATATCTTACTTACAAACATTTCAGCCTTAGGTATTTTTTTTTCCTGCTGTAACTCACGGTGGCCCATTCTTCTCAGAGGCATGAATTTCTGAAAATCAGATAAAAACCCAAGGTCAATACTTTCTGCACTCAGGGGAAGAAAAAAATCTAGTTACCTCACCAGATACTGCTAATGTGCTCTCTATGTTAGCACAATATGTGAGGAAAGGGATGGATGAGGAGAAAATGGTCCAAAAGGAAGAAGAGATGGTTCCGTCCCCTCCTTTCCAATGACAAATACAGAAAGACACGCTTCCAGCATATGATCCCTGGAAAGCACAGGTACTGGATTGCTAATTGGCCAGAGTTTTGCCTCCCATGGCCTTATCACAGTGGCAGAAATAGAGCTCCTGCTGTGGGTTAGATAGTTGGTCTTTAGTGCTATGCTGATAACATTGTACAAAAAAACCCTCTCAAGCACAACATATATAGCTGCATGAAGAATTGGTTTATTTTTAAATTCCTCACCAATTATTCTGTTGCTTTCTTACCCATACAGTTAATATCACACCTAGTTTCCAAATACAAGACTAGAGGAACTCAAAATAGTCCTGAAATCGTGCTACACAGAAAATTCACTCTTCATAAAGAGTGATGAAGAAAGATAACAAGTTTCCCAGGAGATGGAGGACACAGTTGTCCAGACATGAATCAGACAGAGGAGAGAAGAAAAATTTGCCTATATATTCAAGCAAAAGAGTATTTATCATTATCTGTGTCCTCTTTCAAAGCATAAAATGGAAGATAAAAAGTACATTTTTGTACCTAATGGACAATATCTAGCACAATATGTTACTCCATTCTTACACAATTTTTGTCTCTCTCATTAAGCATCCCATACTCATTCTAAGACAAAATAGCATCTTGGACTAACCAGACCTTTTGCTACCTACTATGGAAGTTATTATTTTCCTAAATATGCTCTTCTTGGGGACTGTGTAGGCAAGACAAAAGTAGAAAAAAATAAATGTATCTAAAATATTGGAATGATTACACCATGCCAGTACAACCTAGTCAACACACGTACTTTCTATTATAATGATTTGGCATTAATTTGGATCCACCTTTGTACATATCCATGCCTAAGTGATTTTTCTCTTTTCAACATGTCTCATAGAGCTAGCAGAACTACATACAAGTTATCCATCTGCTGTAATGTCTGCAGGATTAAACCATTAGTAATTTAGAAGTATGATAAAAGAACTTTATTCGCCCCTGAAGTTGAGACCCCTTACAGCATCCCTCCCAGTTTACACATTCAGTAAGTGTCTTCATCATGAAATGAAGAGTTTTGAGAATACCAGAAGAGCAAAAATCAAAGGTATATTCACAGAAATTCCATCTCTCTCCAGTTTCCCTTTGTAATACAAACATTTGTACCTCCACAGCAAAGTAACTTCATGATGTGAGGGGGAGAGAAGCATTTTTCCATTACTTTATGGGTCCAGATGGACCTTTAAAACCTGTATTACTTAATGGAATTCCCGGCAAACTTTTTCTACTTTACTCACTGCTTAGTTAGACAACATAATACAAAGTAAGCCTATTAATTAAGTCTTTTGGTAGAAGTGCCTTGAAACAGTTCTTTAAGAAAGAAAACCAAGTTCAGGAATAAGTAGGTGCTAAAACTTAAGTTCGATCCCGGCTTCAAACCACCTGGCAGATGTCTAATCTCAAATTTGTTTTAATCTGGAATGCTTAGAAACTTTTGAGAAAGTATTTCAGCCTTTTTCTCAGAAAAAAAAAAAAAAAAAAAAAAAAGTGAGAGTATCTCATTAGTTTATCCAAACATTTTCAGCAAGGTATTAAAACTTCAAGCACCTATAACACAAGGTACCAGAATAATAAACTTCATCAAGACATAATGCAGGTGTACAGCTCTGGATGCTGCCACAGCTCTGGATAGTTCAGCTTAAAGCTGACAGTGTCTCAGAGCAATGTTCAATAACCTGGTCAGGAACTTGGCTGTGATTAGACAGTGGTTGGGCTTTAGTCCAAAGCTGCAAAAGGGAGCCTTTGACTCTGTAGCCAAAATAAGGCATAATCCTTATTCCTAATTCATTGTTTGCCTTCATCATTCGGAGGGGGGGAGGTTCTTCTATAGGAAAAAAACTGTAATAAACAAAGAAAGAAACAATAGATGATTAGGAAAACACTGATGAAATAAAATTTCAAGGTGTCACTATTTAAATCAGTGAGTTGAACTCTTTCTTACAAAGGCATAGGAGAAAGTGACTGCAGTTCTCCTGACCAGCTAAGAAAAGCAAATTTCTTGCAGTACCAGCTGCACACATTCTGTGAAGCATTCCATTTCAGGAGCATTTCTCTGAATACACTTTGCACAGAAAAGGGAAACTAGGAATTTCCAGGACACCACCATATAGCCAGCAGTGGCATTACTGTCATTTCCTTTCCTTTAAGCTTTCACGACCTTAGGTTTCTACCTTCATATCTCCCACTAGTGATGCTTTCATGTATTGCTAGCGAAATAATACAAATCTAAGCACGAAGAAAACTTAAAGCCTATTTCATGTGTACAGGAATAAATCTGCTGATTTAAGGAAGATAAATTCTACCTTTTGTTTCATTATAATGGATTTCTGCAACAAAGAAAATGAAAGTAGTAAAAAGAGATGATTTAAAAATACAGCACCCTCTGACATATGTCTAAGCATCTCTTCGCTGCTGCTTAAACCCTGGGTGCAGGAAGAAATTCATGGCAAAGATTCCCCATGATCTTTCAAGCCTCATCGTTGCCAATAGCAATTTCTCCTGCTCTCATCAGAACTTATTGTTACATTAGTCACCTAAGCAATGCAATTAACACGACCCATGCAAAGCGACACCAGTTGCAAGGCAGGGGCTGCCTGCCCTGCACGCCGCCGCGTCAGGATCAGGCAGAATGCTTGTGCTGTGAAACGTTAATGTTCCCTCTCCCCTTCTGAAAGCGGGCATGGGGAAAAACACAGGCGTGCTCTGGGAGGTGAAATGAGTCATATAGTGCCTACTGCTTTCTGCTTTGGTTACAATGAGATAAAGGTCAGCCATATTACAAAGGCTTAATTTACACCACAAACTGACTCAAACATATTCTATTATCACCCATTTGTTTTTGCTTTTCTTGGTTATATCATCATCCTTCTTTTTAGAGCAGAAATGCTTACCTCTGTCCTGATGTGAAAACAAACAGGAAACCGACTCCCAGAAAAGTCTGGAAGAATGAAAATTCTCACAGGTCATTTTTAATTAAATGTCATCTTACATCAAACAAAGTTGGGCCCAGATCTCAGAAAGACATCAGGAATAAAACCAGCATAAAATATTGTCAAAATACAGTTGATCACCAAAATATATTGAACTATTAAGTGAAACTCCAAGATTTTCAAAGATTTTTCATGCATGTATGTGTGCATATTTATTGTTAATAAGTCAATACCTCCACAGAAGTGACCAGTGAAATAACATCTACTGTACATCTGTGTAGAGTTAACAGTTCAAATGAGGAAATGCTAACTCACACCCACCTCAGAAAACTGAATGAAGTACCTTCTTCCTGGTCCACAACCAGCGATATCCTCTGCGATGGGCAAGGAGTCCCAGGTCACAGATAAATGCAAATCTGTCTACGTGGCTATTTGCTTCTACAAGATGAAGCTGAGGAATCATTTATAAAAATTAGGACACCCTCAGAAATCTTTGAACAAGTGCTGTGCATCCAACAAAATAATATAAACTAGAAATTCTTGTGCATACTTGGAGAAGAGTGAAGTTCAAAGCTCAGGGAACCTAGCCAGGATATTGAGGACAGGACCAGGACAGAGTGTCCACCTGAAGGTGATAGCAGTACTGCAACTAAAAGCCATGTGGGCTATGTCAATTCCCTGTTTTCTATAGAGGACATCTCAGTCAAACAAGACCAAAAATGAGAAAAGGGAAAGGCAGAATCATTGCTCTTGCTGGTGAAACTTCAGAATGGTCTAGAGCTGGGAGAAGACCAAAAACTCTTTACAGTGAACCACATCACACCAGTCCCAGGGAACAATACAAACATTGCCAAGGAAAATCTATGTCAAGTTGCCTGGAAGCAGTGTGTGGAATAGAAAGGGCTATTTTCTATTTGGAATAGAAAGGGCTATTTGCCAGAAGCAAAGGTGGTGTTTTCCCTGCTGGTCTGAGATCCCACGCCGTGGAGCAGAAGGACAGTGTCACCTTAGTGAGGACCAGTGGAAGACAGACCAGGACGGGGTCCAGCCAGTGTTGGTGGAACACCTGATCAGGCTTGCTCCTGGTAGTAGCAGAAATGCAGAAAGGAATGGGATTCCCCCAGGTACGGTAATCTTTGCTTAGCCTGGCAGCCTAAGCCACAGGAGGTGAGGCAGCACAAGTCAGACTCTCAGTCTTACAAACTCTTGTAGTTCCCAGAGAAGCTGAGAGGTCCCAGTGTCACCATATATGTTTAGAAATGTATCATTACTGACACAAAACTACTTGCTAGGTACATTTTAATCACCTTGATCCTAGAATTGTGATCCAAGATATGAAATGCAAATGCAGCAAGTGGAGTAGTACCTGTTGTGGTTTAACCCCAGCCAGCAGCTAAGCCACTTGCTCACTCTCCCCCAGGGGGATGGGGGAGAGAATCAGAAGAGCAAAAGTGAGAAAATTCGTGGGCTGAGACAAAGGCAGTTTAATAGGGAAAGCAAAAGCCATGCATGCAAGCAAAGCAAGCCAAGGAATTCATTCACCACCTCCCATGGGCAGGCAGGTGCTCAGCCATCCCCAGGAAAGCAGGGCTCCATCACGCAGAACAGTGACTTGGGAAGACAAACGCCATCACTCCCTATGTCCCCCCCTTCCTTTTTCTTTGCCCAGCTTTATGCGCTGAGCATGACGTCATATGGTGGGGGGATATCCCTGGGGTCAGTTGGGGTCAGCTGTCCTGGCTGTGCCCCCTCCCAGCTTCTTGGGCCCCCCCAGCCTCCTTGCTGGTGGGGTGGGGTGAAGAGCAGAAAAGGCCTTGATTCTGTGTAAGCACTGCTCAGCAATAACTAAAATATCCCTGAATTATCAACCCTTTTTCCAGCACAAATCCAAAACATACCCCCATAGCAGCTACTGTGAAGAAAATTATCTCTATCCCAGCCAACCCCAGCACAGTACCTTCTTACTGTTTACATGTCTTCCAGGCTGACATGATCTGCAAGGAGGCCAAACATTTTTGACATTGATAGAGCATTGTATCAATCATACACCATAAGAAAAGTTCACATGCTTGCAATTTACCCTTTGTCTCCAGGCCTTATTCAGCTTTTCATAGGGTGCTATATTAATAAAGTTGGGAAACTCCAAACTGTTTTCTTTTAAATTACTTCCCTGCTGCCCACCTTCCTGTTTGATTTGATCAGCTTGAGAAGGTCATGTAATCACAGCCAGTAACTGAAGAACACTGTCGGAGTACGATATTCTAGTGGACAGAAAGGCCTCCAAGTCTCCATTCTTGCCAGCTAGCCTGCAAGCGCCTTCTTATTCTCTCCCAGCTTGATAAATCAGGGGAAAAAAGGTCAGTGAAGACCCCATCTACACATAAATTTACAATGGTTTTAAGATAGTTCTGTGAAGCCAAAGCAGAGTACTATATGGATGCTTATTTGGTTTCTAAGTTTCATAGAAATACAGAATAATACAGGCTTGAGATACTTAGTCCAAACACTTGGTCAAAGCAGGTCTCATTAGATGAGGTTTCTTGGGCTGTGTCCCATCAAGCCTTGAAAACTTCTATGGTGGAGTTTCTACAGTCTTCCAGGCAACCCATCCCTGTATTTGATCACCCTCATGGTAAAAAAAATATATCCTTATCTAATTAGAGTTTCCCATGTTCCAACTTTTGTCCTTTGCATATCATCCTGCCACTGTGCACCACCAAGAGTAATCTGGCTCCATCTTCTCTGCATCTTCCAGTCGGACACTTGTAGACAGCAGTAAGATCTCACCTGAGCCTTCCTTTTTTAGGCTGAGCAAACCCAGTCCTCTCCTCATATGTCATGTGCTCCACTTCCCTGGCCATCTTGATGGCCCTTCAATGAACTCATTGCCATGTGTCAGTGCCTTATATTGGGAAAACCAAAACTGGACACCATACTCCAGATGCAGTCTCACAACTGCCACAGAGGGTAAAGATCACTTCCCTGGAGCTGCTGGCCATATTCGTGCTAATACAATGCAGGAAGTAGTTGGCCTTTGATGCTTTAATTGGTTGGACTTTTTGTTTGAAGTAATTCTATTTTAAATCTATAATTCACTGAAATTTAAAATAAGCCAGTCAAAAACTGAAAAAGCACTATGTGCAGGTTTGTCAGTGGTTTAAATACAAACAGCAGAAACTGGTTCAATTTCTACGCATACTTACACCTGGGTCTTCGTTTATAACCAGGAGTTGTGCATTTCAGCAATTAAACTGAAGACATTTTCATACCACAGTCAGTAGAGTGACTCCTTACTTACATTAGGGTAAATAAGAGTTAAGTTCTAAGAACTGTCAAGTAGAAATTAAATTTACAGTAATAAACAGAGAACCTACTGGTACTCATTCCCCACCACCCCAGACCCGTACAATAAGCCCTGTTGTGAAAGTGCTAAGACTTTTCAAACTAGTGATACTTTTCAAACTGCTAGGGCAGTGCCATAAAACAACTTAAATAATCATTTACTTTTTCACAGGAAAAGGTAAAATATCACAACTTTTTGCATCATATTCATGTACTACTTTGACTTAGATAAAGAATAGTAAATAAGAGGATCTCTCAACGAGCAGGACAATTTGTTTTTTTCTTAAATTACTTCAACAAAAACAAAGGCATTAAAGTTTTATATAGAACATTCTAAAATGCCAAAGTATTAATTCAGGGTAATAACTCCTATAAGCATTACTGAATTATACATTTAAAATCACAATTTTAAAAAATGGGACTGGGTATATTACAAAACTGAAAATAAATTTCACAAAACCTATTCTCAGTATTTTCTATGCAATGATTTGTATGAATTATTTAACATTTTCATTAACATTGTCTGGAAATGTACAATTTTATCTGACTTATGTCTTGACGTTCCTGTAATGTTAAAGGACCTAGTTCTGCAAGTTTTCCTGCATAGGCATGCCACTAAATGCACACATACACATTTATAGAACTCAGGGAGATTCAGTACTGAAACTATAAACTAATGCTGAATGTCAACACCATTTGAATCACATTATATCAACATTGCTCCTTTCCAAGCATTATACATTTATTCTTCAGTATGTCATTAAAAAAAAAAAACAAAACAAACCACTCATAAACTTTTGCCTGGTTTTCATGCTCTTTCAGAAGCACATAAAATTTAGACTTGTAAAAGGAGACAGATTTCCATCAAAGAAAGGTTTTCCTTTAAAAATTCAAGTATCTCTTGTGCCCAGTTAAGCAACAGAAAAGATCTGCATTCCTGTCCTGGTTTTGGCTGGGACAGAGTTAATTTTCTTCCCAGTAGCTGGTATAGTGCTGGATTTGGATTATGAGAAGAATGTCAATAGCACACTGATGGTTTAGTTGTTGCTATGTGGTGCTGACACCAGTCAAGGACTTTTCAGCTTCCCCTGCTCTGCCAAGGGCACAAAAAGCTGGGAGGGGGCACAGCCAGGACAGCTGCCCCCAACTGGCCACAGGGGTATTCCAGACCATATGATGTCATGCTCAGCATATAAACTGGGGGGAGCTGGCCAGGGGGCAGTGATCGCTGCTCGGGGAGGGGCTGGGCATTGGTCAGCAGGTGGTGAGCAATTGCCTTGTGCATAATTTGTTTTGTATATTCCATATATTATTATTATTATTATTATCCTCTGCTGTTTTATTAATCTGTCTTTATCTCAACCCACAGGTTTTACTTTTTTTCCTGATGCTCTCCCCCATCCCACTGAGGCAGGGGGGAGTGAGTGAGTGGCTGTGGGGTGTTCAGCTGCCTGCTGGGTTAAACCACACCAATTCCTTAGTGCACCACATGTTTTGAAAGAGATTTGGCAGACCAAATAATTAAATCAAAAATATTCAAGCACCAATTAACAGTTGACTTGGGGTTCAAATAAAGATTTAAACTAGAACTTATATTATCAGAACCATCCAGACCATCTCTAATACATGAGAGAGTGAGACACAGACAGATGATAACAGTTACTGAAGATTGAAGCTGCTTAATTGTTTGCATCAAGCAGAAGGCAGTCAAGCAATGCACTGCTGCAGAGATTTTATTTCTCCTTTCCACTTCATTAGCACAGTCCCTTCAGTGCACAAAAAGTCTCACCAAAATCAGTGGGTAAAATTTCCACAGGAATTTTCAATCTAGATATGTGTAGGGGAACAAGGTGCCTCAATGCTCTCCTGGATACCGAAAATATCTTAGATCTTTTTGTTGCTGGTGAGCTTTGCAGACATATGAACCTCTACATGCCTCTATCAGTTAAAATTCAGGTCAGTTAGCAGCCAGTAATGAGTGTTGCTGATTATGCTTACAGATGGCTTCAGTTTTCTCCTCTTTAAAACCCATATACTGATTAGAGAAAAAAACAGAACTCGGGTTTTTCTCTTCCACATGCATCTAACCATAAGCCCAGTGCTTCCATTTCTCTTTTCCAACATTAAACTTGCCAGTTGCTGCCACGTCTCCCTGTCAGCAACTCCCAAATAGATGTACTGAATTGGCCTTTCTAATTAACACATATGAATAAAACCCAAATTCAGGACATCCTTACATTAGCTTAAGGTGTGCATAACAGTTTTTTTCATAGTGCTATCAAAAATTTCCAACTGCCAAGGACCAGCTAAAGCGAAGGAAAGAAAGGAGTGTGCACCTTTGCTACAACTTGGCAGACATTAAAAAGGCAAAGTATTTTGTATGAATTTCCCGAAGGATATATCAAGAACTATCTTCAGCATGTTGAAGATTATAAGTAAGATTTAATTTGGGGTATTAATAGCTATCTTGACAGTTTCATCTCTGCAAATGTTATGACTATTACAGGAAAAAAAATTCTATATCCATTTTGCTGAGGTCATTAGCCTGGAAGTTCATGTGGTGAGAGGTATTTCTTGCTTAGAATATAAATTCTCTTGCACAGTATGTATTTTGCAAAAAGAGAGAGTACATTGGTTTCCAGCCTTTTTAATGAGAGATAAAAAGAACTACAGATTTTTTTTGAACTTTGCCTTTGCTTTGGCAGTCATATGTTTACAGGTGCCTGCAATTACATGGAGACACACATATTATACCTATTATACTATATATATTATACCAATATTAACACCTATTTAACTTTCTAATACGCCTATCTAGACAGGATGTGAGATGTCCAAATGAGGAATCTTGTACTCGCCCTACATCATTACACAAAGTCTCACCTGAAACCATCTTGCCTACAAAGCTATAGTTGTAAAAATGAAGAATATTTTCCAAACAAAACTCATAATGTTAATATGAACAATTTTCATTCTTGAGGGATTGCTTATTACATGATTTCATATCTTATGGTAGTCCAGTAAAAGTAATAATCTCAAACCACAAATTCTAGATTTTACGAGGATATGGGATGCAGATGTATACCTGTAGAAAACATGTGCAACCACAATATAAAATTACAGGTTTTCCATAGAAAATATCTGTAATCCCCTAATTTAAAAAGAAAATAAAAGAAGTGAAGTGCAAAGGGCCTATGAACAAAACCTTCAGAGAGGTTACAATGCATTCACTCAATGAATTAGTACAGGTTTACACCACAAAAAACAGTTGGTAAGAAGCTCACACTCTCCAAATGAGGTGCACGAACATTCTTGATTAGTATAACATGGATAAAGAAGATTGAAAAAAGGTACTGATGCTATTTGTTAAATTGCTACATGAATAAAATAATGTCTTTCAAGGCTGATAATTACAGTGAAAGCATTCTTTTAATATGTATATAAACAGAAGTTTAAAAACCTATACCTAAATAAGAGAAATGATGTCACTATCCTCACATAGTAGCCCCATACACCACCTCGAGTTGAAATACATTTTTTTAAGTTAGAATCCTGTCATTCATGTTTTACACTCAAAAAGCACAATATTTATTCTCAGCTAAAACTCACTAAAAGTGAAGTCATAGCAAGACCTAGCTCCATGAGAACGCTTCAACTAGCAGAACAGAATAGCAGCAGTAGTGTTCCTACCTGAAGTAACACAGGAAACAGGTCTAAGCGAGAAACAGTCAGTGTGAGCTATGTCTCAGCTATTATTCACTCACATATAATTCCAAGAGAACTTTGTTTACTGTGAAAGGTATTCTAGAATAAGTACAAAACTAACTTTCTTGCCAATAATGTGAAGCACGGGCAGATTCTCAAATCTGTTGTTGTTCACTAGCTATGCAAATTTGCTTTTTGTAACACCACAGAAAGCCAGAAAATTATGGAGAAAGAAAGAAAAGTAACTGATGCCAACCATTCGGCGTATAATAGAGCAAACAAAAGGAATTCATTTTGTCTTATTGCAGGATGGCAGCATTATGATTGACATAATTTAGTTGGTTGCTTAGCATTTGGGTCAGCAGACTGAAATTGTAGTGAGAAGACAAGGAGCATTCTATAATATTATCACAGTGTTTCTATTTCTGGTGCATTTCTTCATCAGAAAGAAGATGCAACTTCAGGGTTAGACAATTCTATAGACAGTTTAGTCTCAATAAAGTTATATATTATATGAAAACCCCCCAAAATCTTATAACTGCTTCCAGGGTTCCAGGAAAGCCAAACTATCTGCAATTTTGCAGATTATTCCTTGAAATATGAGGATAGGATTCAAGCCAACAGGTTTGGAGTGCCTTTTTTTCTTAATGGTTAACATAAACAGAAAGAGACAAGAGACTAAATCAGTGTCAAACACAACTAGGTTCTGAGTAGAGAATTTATAGGAGCTAAATCCAGGTTAATGCACAGAATAATAGAGTCATAGAATCGTTAAGGCTGGAAAAGACCTTTAAGATCATCAAGTTCAACCATTAACCCTGCCAAGTCCACCATTAAACCATGTCCCTAAGCACCACATCTACACTTCCTTTAAGTACCGCCAGGGATGGGGACTCAGCCACTTCCCTGGGCAGCCTGTTCAAATGCTTGACAACTCTTCCAGAGAAGAATTTTTTCCTAATATCCAAGCTAAACCTCCCCTGGCGCAACCTGACACCAAAAGTGAACACAGTATTTGAAGCACAGCCTCACCAATTCTGAATACAGGGGAAGGATGATTTTGCTGGTCCTGCTGGTCACACTATTCCTGATAAAAGGCAGGATGCTGTAAGGTCCTCTTGGCCACCTGGGCACGCTGCTGGCTCATATTCAGTTGGCTGTTGACCAGCATCCCCAGACCCCTCTCTGCCAAGAAGCTCTCCAGCCACTCAGCCCCAAGCCTGTAGCATTGCATGGGGTTGTTGTGACCCAGGTGCACTGGGCCTTGTTGAACCTCATACAATTGGCCTTGGCCCATTGATCCAGCCTGGCCCAATCCCTCTGTAGAGCCTTCCAACCCTGCCCAACCTGGTGTCATCTGCAAACTCACTGAGACTGCACTCGATTGCCTCATCCAGACCATTGATAAAGATACTGAACAAGACTGGCCCCGATACTGAGCTCTGAGGAACACCACTTGTGACCGGCCGCCAACTGGATTTAACTCCATTCACCACAATTCTTTGAGCCCATACATCCAGCTAGTTTTTTACCCAGCAAAGAGTATGCCCGTTTCTCAGCCACGAGCAGCCAGTTTCTCAAGCAGAATACTGTTGAAAACAGTGTCAAAGACTTTACTAAAGTCTGGGTAGACAACAGCCACAGCCTTTCCCTCATCCACTAAGCATGTTACCTTGTCACAGAAGGAGATCAGGTTAGTCAAGCAGGACCTGCCTTTCATAAACCCATGCTGACTGGGCCTTATCACCTGGTTGTCCTGAACATGCCACGTGATGATACTCAAGATGATCTGCTCCATAACCTTCCCCAGCACCAAGGTCAGACTGACAGGCATGTAGTTCCCCAGATTGTCCTTCTGGCTCTTCTTGTAGATCAGTGTCACATTTGCTAACCTCCAGTCAACTGGGACATCTCTGGTTAGCCAGAACTGCTTATAAATGATGGAAAGTGGCTTGGTGATCACTTCCGCCAGCTTCCTCAGTACCCTTGGGTGGATCCTATCTGGTCCCATAGACTTGTGTGGGTCTAAGTGGTGTAGCAGGTCACTAACCATTTCCCCTTGGATTATGGGGGCTTCATTCTGCTCCCCATCCCTGTATTCCAGCTCAGGGGGCTGGGTACCCAGAAACCGACTGGTCTTACTATGAAAGACTGAGGCAGAGGCGGCATTAAGTACCTCAGCCTTTTCCTCATCCTTTGTCAGAATGTTTCCCCCTGCATCCAATAAAGGATGGAGATTCTCCTTAGCCCTCCTTTTGTTGCTAATGTATTTATAGAAATGTTTTTATTGTCTTTTAAGAGGGTAGCCAGAATAAGTTCTAGTAGGGCTTTAGCCCTTCTAATTTTCTCCCTGCATATCTTCACAACACCCTTATAGTCCTCCTGAGTTTCCTGCCCCCTCTTCCAAAGGTCATAAACTCTCCTTTTCTTCCTGAACTCCAGCCAAAGCTCTCTGTTCAGCCACACCTTCTTCTCTGCCGTCTTGCCTTATGGCACAAGAGAACAGCTTGCTCTTGCGCTTTTAAGATTTCTTTCTTGAAGAAAGTCCAGCCCTCCTAGACTCCTTTACCCATCAGGACTGCCTCCCAAGGGACTGTGTCAACCAGGCTCCTGAACAGGCCATAGTCTGCCCTCTGGAAGTCCAAAGTAGAAGTTCTGCTGACCCCTCCTCCTACCTTCTCCAGGAATCAAAAACTCTATCATTTTGTGATCACTATGCCCAAGACAGCCTCCAACCATCACATCACCCACCAGTCCTTCTCTGTTCATGAACTACAGGTCCAGCAGGCGCACCTTCCTTAGTTGGTTCACTCACCAGTTGTGTCAGGGAGTTACCTTCCACACTCTCCAGGAACTTCCTAGATTGTTTCCTCTCTGATGTATTGTGTTTCCAGCAGGCATCTGGTAAGCTGAGGTTGCCCATGAGAACAAGGGCTAATGATGGAGACTTCTCCCAGCTGCTTATAGAATATTTCATCTGCTTCTTCATCCTGGTTGGGTGGTCTATAACAGACTCCCACCATGCTATCTGCCTTGTTGGCCTTTCCCCTGATTCTTACCCATAAACACTTATCCCTATCATCCTGCTGCACAATGGCTTCCACCTCCTCCTGTTTCTTGTTCATGCTGTGTGCATTGGTGTCGATGCACTTCAGTTGGGCTATTGATCCTGCCACCTTTCTGGGAGAAGCAGCCCCAATTCCTATGTGACCGTTCTCAGGTGCTTCTGTGGTTTCTAATACATCCATAACACTTGGGTCTTTGCTGCTGCATGGATGTCCGTCCCCTACCTTCACTGAGACAGAAGACTGAAGGACCTCACTAGCACACTGTCCCTCAAACATTGGCATGCCACCCCCAGGCTTATCTCTAGTGAAGCTGGTTTTCTCCCCTTCCCCCTTCAAATCTAGTTTAAAGCTCTTTCAGTGAGCCCTGCTAAATCCTGTGCAAAGATCCTTTTCCCCCTTCGAGACAGGTCTACCCAGCCTGTCACCAGAAGGCCTGGTGTTGTGTAGGTTGACCCATGATTAAAAACGCCAAAATTCTGCTGGTGACAGCAGGTTTGGAGCCAGATATTGATCTGCTGGCTCTTCTTGTGCCTTCCCTCATCATTTCCTGCAACTGGAAGGATAGAGGAGAATGCCACTTGTGTGTCCTGATCCCTTAACCAGTTATCCCAAGGCCCTGAAGTCTCTCTTGATTGCCCTTCAACTTCTCGTTGCAACTTCATCACTGCTTACCTGAAAAATCAATAATGGATAGTAAACCAAGGGCTGTACCAGGGCAGGAAGCTTTCAGATCTTTAACCCAGGCCCCAGGAAGGCAGCAGACTTCCCTAAGAAGTGGGTCCAGTCTGCATATTGGGCCTTGTGTTCCCTTCAGAAGGGAGTCTCCAATGACAATGACCCGTCTTTTTTTCTTTACTGAAGTAGTTTTGACGCAGGGCGCAGGCCGACTTGACCTCAGCGACTCCTCCAAGCTAGGTGAACCATCAACCTCATCATTGTCACATTCCACTTGCAGAGCCTCACACCTATTATGCAAGGGCACCCTGGGAAGTTGAGGGAGAAGGAGAGGCACCTGCTGTGCCAGGCAGGAACTGGTCGCCATTGCCTCCTGTCCCTTAAGTCCCTGTGTTCAGCCAGGGGGAGGGAGGAGAGGGAATCCTCCGGGTCATGGGCCCTGTCTGCCTGTGGGGCCCGTCCCAGGGAAGGCAGGGTGCGGTCCCAGCAGTTTCTCTCTCTCCCCCTGGT
>NW_009259685.1:5500999-5527607 GCF_000687185.1 Egretta garzetta
CTTTGCTCTGTGGCCGAGCCGGCAGAGCTTTAGCCCCCATCCTGCCCACCCTTCTGTGCCAACTGCCAGGCCCACTGCCGCCCCACGCCCGTGCTGACGCGCCGCCCCCTCTGTGCCCACCTGTTGGTGGTGCTCCTGGTCACTAGCGCTCCTAAGGGCTTTTTTTGTACATGAGGGGGCCTGGGCCACTGTTGCTCCTGGCCCTGCCCAGGTTTCATGAGCCACTGTCACACGAGCTGTGGGCTCCTGGCAGCTCTCTTGGGTCCCCCAGAGGCTCCTCCAGTTCAGGAAACCCCCCTGTGCACCACGCTAGAGCACTTGTGCCAGTCCTAGAGCTGTTTTGCCTCGGTGACAATTCAAGACAAGAAAGACCACTTGCCACTATTTCAGCTGCAAAGAGTCAGATGCCACAAAGGCCCAAATTCTTTGCCATAGGAAAAGCTCCAAGGCATGTTCCGAGAAGGAGTTATATCAGAAATAAAAAGAAATAACAAAAAAAAAAAAAAAATTTGAGCTGGAGATAGCTCCATCGTCTTCAACAGACACAAAAACCCCATCTCAGAGGTGGTGGAAAAGGAAATTGGTTTGAGGCTTAGACACTTGAGGTAGATGCTAACCATTTCCAACACAAAAGCAATCCTCTTCCTACCAAGGGCAAGCAAGAGGAAAGAGAAGCTGCTTTCTTTCCAGTAGGACATAAAATACAGCAAAACTACATTCTGAACTCCAAGAATGGGAATGGTCGTTAGCAAAACTTCCAGTGTCTACAAAAGCCAGTATTGTTCTCTGTATCTTGGGCTCATTATGAACTCCATCCCAAGCTCAGAGTTAAGACCATAGAAAGGACACATCAAAAATACAGTATCTTTGGCATAGTCACACCCTATTGACAGATGCAATTTGTTGTGTCATGGCCCCAGACTGGTGCTGTTTTCACACAGAAGGTTCTTCTGGAAGCTTTTGTTGCTTGTGTTTTGCAGAACTGTCTAAAGTCAGTCTTGGCTAGCAAATACGTCTGCCTGAAACACAGTGAAATCACACTTCTTAAAGGGCATCAGGTCAGCCAAACAGACGGGCATAAATATAAGAAGTGTCTGCTTCAAGCTTTTTTTAATAGATTTTCATCCAGACAAGCTATAAGCAAAAGCGAGTGGTGTCTATAACAACAGCAAATAGATGGTAGTAGACAAAGCTAAGCAAGCCGTTAAGGAGTGAGTGTATAAAATGAACTCTACCACGAAGCAAGCTCAGTGTTCAGCTGGAGTTTCACGTAAATAGCACTTCCTACAGATCCTCTCTCATGTTACAGTCTCAACAAGCTCTCAGTTAACTATACTTACCTCTATCACTGCTGTCTTAAGGGGGGTCTTGACAGCAACCAGTCTACGGTATGTTCAAAATCAGACAAGCCTATACTTGCCAACATTTCCTGAAGCAGGAAAGGTTCATATTAAAGACACTGTTTTTATTCAAATCTCCATTTTCTCCCACCATTTCCAGTTTGCTGGGGACATGTTACAACTCCTGGGGAAACTGGCTGGGTAGTAGGGTCCTCTCTGACAGCTTCCCAAAGACACACTTTCTCCCCACACACCCATAGTTTAAAACATACACTGAAAGTTTCATCTATGTCTGCCTCAAGTGGACTCAAAGGTCACCATAAACATTTAATTCAAAATGAATCCTCGTTTCAACTTTAATTTTGTAGTCTGGTCAGTAACAGGATGACTACATTAAAGCTGCAATACAATATAACAGTTTTAACTGAAACACAAGTTATAGCCGGTAGACATTTTTCTAAATGTCTATATGCAATCATAAAAATTGTAAGACATTTTGATACTGCATGACACTGATTAGGAATAAAAGACATGTCATAGAGCCCTGGAAACCAGAGATCTTTGCAAATTACAGCAAAATAAGACTTATATTCATTTAACTTTTATAATACCGTTTTATGATGTACAAATTTTATTAACCAACCTTGAAACAAATCTAAAATTTTCAGCCTTTCTTTCAAACTTTTTTAAACTTTCTGGTTGCTACTAATGGAACTTTGATTTTCTAAATCACACTGCCCCATCAGACCTGGTCCCTTTCTAGGGCAATTGAAGAAACGCAGAGAGCAGCCCAGACACCCATCCAGGGAGAAAGTACTAGTAGAGAAACTGCCAGTCAGGAACGGAGACTGAAAGGATGACCTGTGCTTCTCTCTCTCTTATAAAAATATGAAAGAGCCCTGTGACTCAACAAACTATAACCAGTGTCCCATTAGAAAGTGTCAGAGGCATATATCTGCCTTCTCCCCACTCCTGCGGTTGTGACTCAAGGTATTCAAGCAAAGCACAAAAATGCAAAATATCCCTCATGAGCAGCACCCAGAAGCTGTAGCCCTAAGATTTTTTCCAACCGTGTCAAGGCATACACAGGTTATGTTGTTCAAGTCCCTTGACCCTGTCCATATTTCATAGAATAAGTTACTTATCAGTAACTAGCGTTCTTCAAAATATTTACACATACGCATTGCATTTATTTGCAAACTGCAGTTAACAGGATGTAACTTACATCTTTCTTCCAGTGACTGCCCACATCCATTTCCACAGAAATCTTACTTCAGAAGAACTCCATGCTCAGTTGTCAGGGTCTTGGTGTCCTTCATTTAAGCAGTAACTGAAGGATCATCCTACCAAGGTATGTCCACAAGGTATTCACCTCTGCAGTAATGCAAAATTAAAAGACTGGGATTCAGCCCCAGAGCTGTACTAAGAAAATGCTGGGATGGAAAACATTTTTCAGTGAGGTTCCAGACATAGCTTGAGCTCTAATGGAGTGTACTGTCATGGTAGAAAATGCTTTGTCTTTGTGAAAATTGGACCTGTAGCTATTCATTCAAATAGACCTTCCAGTACCTGAAGGAGTGAGCGCTGTAAACATAAGAAGAAACAGCTGTCTTAAAACCAAAGGTATGAGATGTAGCTTCAGTCATACAGGAATTTAATTTAGCCAAGAAAATTTTCTTGAGGTGACACTCAGAAACTACTTTGGCAAGAAATTTGCAGGGGTACATAGGAATGCATTAACTCTGAAATAAGCTGTTTAGGGGTCACAGAAGTATACAGGTTGCTACTTCTCCTTTTGCAAGCCAAAATAACAGCTACCAGAAGATACCCTTTCAGATATACAGTGCAGCAGTGAACAAACCACCAAGATTCAAACATTTTGCCCACAAGAGTCCTCAGTTCCCCTGAGGTCCTTCCAGAATGGAAACGTATTACCCAAAGTTTGCAGCGGTGCTTGGTGTGAGAACACAGAGGTTTCAAATGCCCTGGAAGGTGATGGTCTAAAAGGAAAACCAGAGAAACTCTGGTGGAGCTGACAGATGACTCCTTCAGTGATAGTAAGTATTTTTCTCTAGAGGACACTCATGTTTGAACTGAGAAAAGAAATTAAGAGGAATATGAGAGTACATATTTTGCCAGTAAGCTCTACTTGTCTAGGAACAGCAGGGGTGTGCTAGTGATGAGAGAGACTCAACATTCATGCCATGAGGTAAAGGTGCTTACAGAAGGACGCCTCACCTTACTGAAGTTGGGTAAACGGATCCAGATTGGGGGAGCATGCTCTAAAATTACTTCTGGACAGGCAAAAGAGAAGAAAAGACACAGGCTTCATGTCAGAAATGCATCTGAGATGTACTTCCATTTTTCTTTATATTACAGAGGTGTTCCCTGTCCCAGGTTACTCATTTCAAATTCCCGTTTCACCAAAGGATGTTCTTCTGCCCCTGAAGAAAAGCAGGAATCCTGTATCACTTTCTTATCATAGACGATAACAGCATTGTCACCATTAAACATGACACTCTCAGAAGCAGATCCAAAATATTTCTACAGGCTCTGAAATCACATGTTCCTGTGGGGTTTGCATTCTCCTCAGAATCAGTGTCATCCTTCTGGCTGAGGAAATAGTGCACACGAACAGGAGGTATGTCGGGAGTCTGTCACATCAAAACGGGACTGGGAGATGCTGAAAAGGGCACCTGCTTACAGAAGCTGGCTCAAACCATCCAAAAATCCCAAAAGTGCATTATTGTGAGAACTATTGTGTTTGATAGAGACAATGGCTGCCTGAAGATTGGATGGTCCTTAGCCAAACTCAGCCTAGAATCTGAAGGCGTAGTAACCCTGAGACATCTTGAAAGTGGGGCTAAAAAAAAGACATCTTGCAACCAAGTGGGGATAGAGCAGCGACTGAATCATAAACCAGCTTGTAGTGCTAGTTTAAGGCAGAAAGGCTTTCTTTTCCACAGTATCCTGTGCCATCTCAGTCAACTGTAAAATATGTTAGGTGCTGTGTCCAAATTTTGGAGAAACAACTTTGAAGCGTTGGGTGTCCAAGAACTGAGTGTGTTCTGTAGGCAATAAAGAACCTGGTCTTTGAACAAAAATCTAGGTGCAGTAACAACAGCTAACATCAGATGAAATGAAATGCAGCTACAACAGACAATATGTTGAAAAAACTCAGTTAAATAAATAACTCAGTTAAATATGACCATTGCATGTAGCATACTCATGAAAGCAAATCTCCATCATCTCCACTGAGACTGAAATAGGGAGATCGTACATAAATCAAGGAAAGCTCTAGTCCAGAGTCCAAACAGGGGCTACACTATCACTCAGAGGCAGAATAGTGGTTCCTATATTTTAGGTTGTCCATGCAGCATGCTGTATGATTGGACAGAGCTGCTTCCTATGCTTGCCACGCTACCTTTCCTGCATTCTTCGTACAGTAAACAATTGCCAACAAATAAAGTATAGAAGATCATCTAATGCAGTGCAAGAACCTAGGAAGCCAGTTCTTCTCTCTGGCTTAATTTAACATAGCTTAGAATAGTCTTCAATAAAACCCTTGATCCAAACCTGGCCTTTTATAAGAAGACAAAGATAGACCATTACAGTCCCCAACACACCTTCTGTATTGTATCAAGGATTAGAACACTTTACAAATGTTTACTTAGCTAATATATTAAAATCTGTCCATACCAGATGGACCTCAAAGATTAGCTTCCTACCACAGGAGGAAAAATATTTGCATGAGGTTTACTCTTCTTTTTAGTTGTCATGGGCATTCTGTGAGAATTATGTGGTACTTGTCCTGTCACATGAAGATATTAAAAAAATGAAATGCTGGGAAATTACCCACAGATTTGGCTCTCATCTGCCTGCACTGATGATGGTGTTCTGCAGTGTTGAGATAAAATATGAAAAAATATTTTCTCTTAAAGCCGTGGTATTGCTAAAAGCAAAGTTTACCTAAGTGCATGTGGAAAGGAAGAAAATGTTGGTTTAGGTTTTAGGGATGGCAGAGATATAAAATAAGTTATATCTTCATGAACTACAGGATGAAAATAATTCACTAACAATCCCATTCACAATGATACCCAACTGCCAAAATGTCAAACAAAAGGCTGGAAACCTTTATTGAACCAGATGCTTGTCAGTCTTCTGACAAATATGTCAGCTCTGGGTATTTTAGTCAGCAATTTCAGTAACAACCAAATGGCCTTTTTGCACACTGAACATGAAGACAGCCTTCAATTGGCATGGAAAATAATAAATCTCAGGCTTTTGAACCTTTAATTCTCACTCTTTTTTTGGACATGTTGGAAGAGATAAATGAGAGTTTTACTGATCTTTGCTCACATTGATCCAGAACGTAATTTTATCCAGAAATTTTATAAATTGCATGCCTCATTTAAAAATCTGGAATTAATTGTTGCCTTCCAATGTAGGTTATCAGCACAATTCTCAGAACAACTTCATGACAGCAGGCTGTATGCACAGCATAGCAATGCTCATAAATAACTACCCAACTGGCAAAGGAGTGCACGCTGCATTGAAACCCAGTTTGAGGGGTAGATTGGGAATGTTCAGACCCTGAGTGCTCTGAAGCTGGGTGCTTCATAAATGTCTTGCTTTTGGCAAGGCACGCATAACAGCTGTATCTCTGTGGGTAAAACCCTGCCAATCACAACCTGCTTTAAAAAAAAAATAAGTCACCTTTTCTCTCCAAAGAGCCACAAGGGATGGAGGCAGATGAGGGACAAATTCAAACCAAGTTAATATTCTCTTTATTAGCAGTAGCTCTGCCAGCTTGGTGAAATTATGCCAAGTTTACTCCAGATTTGCACCATAGCTCTGATGAAAATCTGTGTATAAGGAACTCAGTTGAGGAAAAGATGCCAAAAGAGAATTTTATTTTCTGAAGAAAATTTTTGTACCTCTGATGACCCTGATACCTGACATTTTCTGTGACCAGAGAACAAAAGAGGTGGAGAAAAATGGACCATTTCAGACATCTATACCAATTATGACTAGCCAGGAGAATCACCCTCATATTGACAGGTCAACTGGCTGCTGTTTTCATTACTCAGCACCTAACCTACAACTTCGTATTATCAATGTTTTAGAAGGAAGGCAAATGAACCTCCAGCACTCTTGGGAGCACTAGCATGAGGTTGGCAGTTCCTAGCACGAATCACTCAAACCGAATTTTTTTTTTTTTTTTTTTTTTTTTTAAAAAAAAAAAAAAAGGAAAAAGAGTGATGACAGCCATGGGGGAGGAAGGAAGTTTTGTCTCTGTGCCTGCTTAACAGTTGTCTGGCAACAGCCACGTGGCAAACCCAGGCATCTCAGGGGCCAGGCAATATCTAGGCTCAAAAAGGTGACATATTTCTCAGGTCTGCTTCCAGAAGGCCCAGAAAGAATCAACCTGCAAGTCCAAAAGAGGCTTGGGTCAGGAACTCCTGCTGTCACCGCTGTCATACAGTGCCCTGTGGTAAGTTGTCTTAAGAGCTTGATCGAGACTGCTATTTCTTATATTGCCTAGAAGAGCTCTGTATTGTATTATCTTCCCCCTGAATCTCTCAGAAATGCTGAATATACGCATAAGACAATTCATTACATCTTAAGAAAGAGAACTTGTGGGTAAGAAAGTTTTTTCTAGACACTTTGGTCCTTTAAAAAGTATATTTCTGTAAAAAAAAAAAAAAAGGGGGGGGGGGGGGGAAAGCTGCCTATTGACAACTTTGAGTCCTGCAACTCATTTAGTTCACATAACACACCCCACTGGAGTAGGAGTATTAAATCAGTAACCCAATTGCACTTTTTTTTTTTTTTTAAACAGAATTTGGTGTCTCAAATTGCTTGTTTTTCTTGTTTTAGAAAATAGGTTCTGCTGCTTACACACTGTATACTAATATCTGTTATAAACTGCCAGGAGGGCAGAAACTTATTGATTTGCTTTCAGGACACTGAAGCCCAGACAGGAGTGCATACATGTCTGCTGGAAGTCTTGCTATCAAAATGACTTCCCACCAGAATGTCCACCTATTATATTAAGAATAAATAGCATATAATTAGAATTCAGTGACATTGTGGAAGAATTATAAATAAAGTCTGCTTTTCTCTTAAAACAGATGAAAAAGTAAAAAAAGTAAATAGCAAAACCTGAGTATCAAAAAAATAAAAGGTCTCTTAAAAAAAAAAAAACTGTCCTGAAAAATAAAAATAATATTTCAAATTACTCTCATATCCCTTTTCCCTACTTAGCCTTTCTGAAACCATAAATGGAACTATGAGATCTCAGAAAACTTTTTCAAAGGAGATATTCACACAGTTTATTTGACAGCAGCAAATCTCCAGTACAAGTTTAGAGACTTTTGGTTTTCCTTTAGAAGCATCAGACCTTCCAGAAATTTTTCATACACTAAATCTAAGCCAATGATAAATTTGTAAGTAATAGAAGGCTTCTAAGGTTAAGAAGTCGCAATGACAGCTTAGAATTATCCTTTAAATATTATGAAAGAAGTAAGATAAACATCAGAGAAAAAAAAAAGCTGTGAGAGCAGTAGAGAATTTTTTCAGGCTGCTCATCAGTCTACAAACACTAATTGGAGAAAGCGTGTTCTGATAGTCATTGCATTTCAGTGCATGCTTCTAAAAGGCCATTTAGTCTTGTAGTTACTCATGAACTTCATCAGAGCCTGACTTCAAATGTAATGCTAAATGCTGTAATTCAAATGCAAAAACAGAAATGTAAACAGTGGCACAATAAAGATACTGTTTATATGAATTCATCACAGACGTGATTACTTTCAATAAAGCTACAAATTCAGACGCATCACGAATAATTAACCTTGGAGAATAATTGAGCTACAAAGCCTATTTAAAAAAACAAACTACCTAAGGGCTGGAATCTTTGGCTAGCTCTGTTGCAAAGAGGCTGTGGCAGCAACTTCAAAAGAAACACCGAGTGAAAATAATCAGGGACCCAGCAAGAAGAGTGGAGGAAGATTCTGAGAACGAAGAGGCAATAAGACCTGTTCTGGCCAAACAGATATTGGGTTGCATCAGTCAACACAGGGAAAGTAATGAAGAGGTGAATGGAAGAGAATCCACTGCGGGTCTGGAAACGCTGTTCTAATCCTGGGAAATGACACCTGGTTTACAGACAACTCTGACAAATGTAGTCCTTATATAGTTACTTGAACATATCAATCTATGAGTCGGTACAGATATGAAATATCTGAGCTGATCTTTCCCCTGCACTGCAACCTGTCGTATCTGTCACTTGAATGTCAATATAATGTACATGGTACACATGAATTTTTTCTTTGAATAGTTTACTGATTGTCATTTTCATTTTGATGGATACAATACTGACTAGACATCATAAATGTCAATTATTTTTTCTCCAAACCTAGCTGCTTGATCACAATTTTTACTCCTTGTATTGCAAAAGCACAAAAGATAGAAACACTTTACACCTCTGTTCTGCAGTGAGATGCAGTGGTATGTCACACTGTGGTTTGTGCCATAATTCAGCAGGTTGGGAGGCAGCTGTTCTGAACCCACATCATCTAGAGCTGTTATCTGACCTTTTCCTGCCCTTTTCCTTCAAAGCAGCAAGGAAGTCCCAGAACATTCTAACCTGCTGCAAACCTTAACATCCGTTCTGACAGTGTAATTCAATATACACGCAAAACATCCTCCTTTTCCCTTCATTCATCTTCAGTTTCTACAATACCACACTTACTGCAGGATATAAAACACACTCTTCACATTAATGCATTCAGAAGCACTTCCAAGAACAAATGCTGTTATCGGAGATGTGCGATGTATCTGACACATTACTGCAGGACTCTCTGTTTTGTGCCAAAGCTGATATCGCCCATTCACCTGGAAGCTTTCACTACAGTTTCTGTTCTTAGCTTCTTTTAGACATCATTTTGGTGATTTCTACTGGGAAAAGACCGGAGTAGAGGAACTATTTATCATTTTCAAGAAATGATAAATAGAAATTTGAACAGAATAAATCACTTCATATTTAACAGGTGGAAAGCAGCAAGAGATGACTTGACATTTTAAGAAAAGGTAACATCAAAAACCAAAAAAGACCTGTCACATCATCCTACACAATCCTACTCTTAGTACAACAAGTACAAAGCACAAAGGCGATACGTGTAACGCAGCTGAAGTAGACGTGCTGAGGAACCAAGTGCCTCATTGCCACGCTGGAGGTTAGTATGAGAAACCGGCGATGACCATAGGGATCTGAAATGTAATGACTTTACACTCCAGAGTGCAGATCATAAACAGCCACTGCTGGAATCTGATATTCCCATCAATTATTTGGTTGTTGTTCACCATCAATTAGAATTAATCATAACATGACCCCACACTGACAGACGTGATACAAGTGCAACAAAAAGAATCCCTTGCTTCAGACAGCAAAGGATTTATGATGGGAAACAAACATAAACAGGTAAGTCGGGAAACACAGTGAAACTGCTGTGTGTGCAGTTTTGGTGAGCACTGAAGTCAACCAGCAGCAGCAGCCCCAAAATTTTAGACTTCCATGCCATCAAAGCAAATAAAGGTTCTGATGAGGGAGATAAAGAAAAATGAAGGCTCATGGTTTTGCTAGGGTATACCTGAGAATATGAAGAGCAATTTGCAGACTATGTCATATATTAGAGTTAAAAGGAAAAACTGATTGTATCTTGCATATTTATAGGCTTGATTCAGGAATATTCTTAGGTAAAAGAGTAAATGTCATTCAGGGATTTAACCATGATTTCTGTAGACAGAGGTATTCTTAGAAGCAACTATACAATATAGCAAGATAGATGAACAAATCAGATTACGGTTACATACTGTCTACTCTGCAGTCTAAATGCAGTATGATTTCTTTACAGGGGCCAAAATGGCAAGCTGTAAAATGCAAAAAGTTGATTAAACAGAAAATGTGTTCAAGAATACAAAAATCACTGTTCAAATTATTCAGCTGAGGAGAACAAAAGGAATAAAAACATGAGAGGAAATGGAGCTATGAAGACCTGTCCTGAGCAAAAGGGATTTTTTTTACCATGCATTTAGATAGGAAGGTCTTTTGTTTAGGCAGAAAGATAATATTTTTGTACAAGGCTGCCAAGATGCTTCCTTCATCTCTCCTTAGTGAAAAGGCTGCCCTCTTACTTCACATTTGGACTTCTCTCCTATTCTTTTTGACACTACTCCTTAAAACTGAGCCTGCTTTTGTTAATGGTTAAGCAGGTCAGTGATTTTGCTGTCGATATTCTAATAAGGACTTCACTCGCACCAGTCATGCACACATATTTATCCTCAGATTGCAACAAGAATTGGTTCCTGATGAGTAGAAGTGGACTTGCAGAATGAAGACCTCAGGAAGTGGAGAGTCTATTGATTTTTTTCCCCCCTTTATTTTAGAAGAGGGCGTGTAAAAAACAAGCATAGATCTGACCTTATGTGTCTTGCACCTTCAGATATGAAACAAAGAAGGGCTATGTGCACGTTAGGAAAGATATGCTTTTTTGACAAATGTAATATCAGTAATGTCAAAGTTGATGATTATCCATTTTTAAAGGACTTTCTGGAGGGCCTGAGAACATTCATTGCATTTAAATTAAATGTATAAGAATCCTACATATTTAAACAGGCTTTTCTCCACTAAAATGATAACACATAGACCAAAAAAGCAGACTAATTTCTACTATAAAAAAAACAAAACCAGACAGAAAACTCCAAAAAGCCTTTCAGACACTCAAAATAAAAATTCTACTAGAAGGGGTTGGTGGGAGGAGAGGAACTGGCCTTTCCTATTTAAGTTTTAATGAACGTGCCTCTCATAAGACAAAGGAAGAAGCTACATTACTTAGCATATCGAAGAGTATTCTTCTAAAAATAGCCACATCTTGTTCCCTAAAAACATACACCTTAGTCAAACTAATAGGCAGCACAGAACTTATTTGGTACAGTTTGAAGACTGAATAGACAAACACAGAGCTCTCTTTGCATATATACACACATCACATTCTTTTCCATCTATTGAGAATAAGGTTAAGGGCATGAAGTTATAACTATTCAGTCTTAGTCTATCCTTTGACAGGTTCCACCATTACAACTTGCAAGCAGTGGAGAGCTAGATACTGGTGAAATAGAAGATTAAAAAATAGCTGGCAGACACTGTTTTATGCAGAAGTCTGACATTTTATCATCGTTTCCACACACACTCTAGACTCTAGATACTTTAAGAGTATTGCTGTTACTGCTATCCTTTCTTCAGGTGAAGTGTGCATCTAATAAAAGAAGATCTGTTTTGCTCAGAAAATGAAATAGAAAGAGATTAACCTGGATTTTATGTTAATTTACAATATTAGACATTCAACCATAAATTAGTTGTAGTTATCCTTGCAAACACCTACACCATGAGAAAGAGGGTATCTACACTGAGCTTAAGGGTCATACCTAAGGACTAATTGGAGAGGTGTGGGGGCACAGTGGTTGCAGTGATGCAATAGACACAGATCACTAATAAATTTCACAGGGGGAGCAAATGGCCTCATACTGAAATTCAAAGAAGTCCTAGCACCCTGAAGAGCCTGGATTAGACACCCAAATCAAGGCTATGAGGAAATACTTGGAACTCACATCCAAAAATTTTCCCCTGGATGTACTCTTTAAAAATAGAAAAAAAAAAAAAAAGCCAAAACGCCCCAGATAATAAATTGCACAGCAAGGATTATTTTTTCTCTAAATCACAATGAGGGCAGGGCACCTCCTCTCCTCTGAATCTCACTCCAATATTAGAAACCTGAGTTCAGCTTTGCTTGCACTGAAGGGAAGGGAATATAAACTAATCAATATACTCCAGAAGAAATACTTTGCTATGGAGTCACAGGGGAAAAGATCACTGCCACTCTTGCCTACTTTGCATAGAGAAATAAATTATTCACTGAGCTGAGAGAGGGGGGAAGAGGTGAACAACATTCTTTAGCCTTGTGATTAATCTGCACATTCAAGAGTGTGGGAGAGCAGGGTTTTCTTCCCTTTTCAGTGGCTATTTCTATTTTTTTAATCTAGGTACTTGTCCTGGTTTCAGCTGAGACAGAGTTAATTTTCTTCCTAGTAGCTGGTATAGTGCTGTGTTTTGGATTTAGTACGAGAAGAATGTTGATAACTCACGGACATTTTAGTTGTTGCTGGGTAGTTCTTAGACTAGCCAAGGACTTCTCAGCTCTGCCAGGTGCACAAGAAGCTGGGAGGGGGCACAGCCAGGACAGCTGACCACCGCTGACCAAAGGGCTATTCCATACCATACGACGTCCTGCTCAGTATATAAGCTGGGAGAAGAAGAAGGAAGGGGGTGGACATTCAGAGTTATGGCATTTGTCTTCCCAAGTCACCGTTCTGTGTGATGGAGCCCTGCTTTCCTGGGGCTGGCTGAGCACCTGCCTGCCCATGGGAAGTGGTGAATGAATTCCTTGCTTTGCTTTGCTTGCGTGCACGGCTTTTGCTCTCCCTATTAAACTGTCTGTATCTCAACCCACGAGTTCTGTCACTTTTACTCTTCTGGTTCTCTCCCTTATCCCACTGCACGGGGTGTGAGCAAGCAGCTGGGTGGTGCTGAGTTGCCAGCTGGGGTTAAACTACAACAATGTTAAATGTAAGATGTATTAGCCAGTCTAGATACAGGATAAGGTGCAATCTGTACCCTGGATATCCTGCGTGAGCACTCTACCATATGTCCTGGCTAATCTTTAAGAAGGAGTACCACACCATGCCCTCCCCTGCCAGCCTTCACCACCACTGGAGCTGCAGAAAAAAGTTAATGCATGTGAGGAACACTGGAAATGCATCTAGAGATTGGGTCTCACAGGCATCACCTACCTTGGCAATCCCAGTAGATATCACACATGACAGCTACAGTCTTATCCTTGTTTTCCAGCAATATACTAGCATTTACAAAGCACAAAACCATGCTTGTACGAGTACTGCAAGCTAGCTCTGCAATAACTAAATCGGGTGCTAGAGTCAAGATAGTTGTGTTAGCACTGTTAGCTTACAGGAAATATGTGTTGTCTGGCTCAGGATCCTGAATTTTGTGAGGAGGTTTATATATGTTTTATATAAAAAGGAATATGGCGTTATAGAATAATACTGAAATTTGGAAGGCAATAAGTAGAAGCCAAAAGGTCAATCTCCTTTGAGAGGTTGTTTGGAGGATTTCGCAAAATCTCAAAAGATGCTACTTAACATGTGTTCACGTGCATGAAACGTGGCATCTCAGCAGTCCAAATACTGAACAACTCCCTTTCCTCCACAGTTCAGAGTCTCTTCTGAAACTTGGAGCTCCTCTGAGAAACTTGAAGTCTTCTGAATCTTCTGTGCACCACGCTAGTGGTAACAGTAAAATTAGTGACATTCGTCAACTCCTGAAAAATAATTCTAAATTACTATTTGCCGATCCAGTACAAAGAGGGAGAAACTGATTTCCAAGGAGCGAGGGACTGACAATGAACATTTCTGATTCTAAGACATCATCTTTCCTTCTTTTCAATGATGTATAGTATAGGACTAGTTCTAACTGTCCTAGACCAGCAGGAGACTTCGTGGGTTCGCATAAGACACGCCTCAGATGTCACTGATAGTTTCAATTCATGCCTGAAGTGGTCAAGCAGTCACAATGTCCTTCACACCACAGCAGGAGGAACTGCAGCTACATCAGTATTTCACAAGAAACACAATTTTTGAAGCTAACAGGGCAAACAGCAGCCATTCACTGTACAAAGGCTGAAAGGTTTTTTAATCTGAGGAAGGAAAAAAACCAAAGCACCTGAAAAGAAGGCTTCCTACACTAAAAGCTCAAGAGCTGGAGGGGAAAAATAGTCTGTACTACCTGAAGTTAGGATGCAGGTCAAGTTCTGAGAGGAGGAAAAATTTGTTCTCATTGAAGCAACTGAGGCAAACTACTCTATGAGTATCTACTCTATCTTGTCATTTTTCTCTGTGCTTCTCTGTGCTCTGATGGTGAAGTTTTGTGGAACCTCAGCCTTAGGGCATGTCTTTCCTCCTGGAGCAAAGTGACACACCTAACTCGCAGACCATGAAGACTAGTCCAATGCCTAGTCTCTATTCTTGTCCCCTGCAGAGATAAGGGGAAATAATGTTGATTAACATAGAGAGAGAGAGTCCTTAGACCTACACTTTATAGCAAGTTTGATTTGAAAACAATTCACTTTTTTTCCCATTGGACAGGAGAAGATTTTAAATTTTAATGGGGGAATTCCTTGAAGAGTGTACGCTCACTCTCTTTCATTTTTCTTCAGTTTTCATAAGTCATACTTGATTGCAAAAATCTCTTCTCAGCCCCACTGGACATCTGATTTCAGTGGTTGTACATTTTTCCAAAGCTGGCTTGTTTTGACTACCTAACTTCCAATTCCTTTGTCCTTTGGCTGGTTTTGTAAGAACTAGTAAAACATAGCCTCAGTGGTCAGTTAAGCTTATCTTTTTTCTCACAGCTCTAGGAAAGTGGGAAGTGGATTTCCTCATGTCCAACATAGCTTGATTTTTGTTATGGGGAGAGATTTCAAACTCTTAATCTCTTTAGCTGAGGAGCCACAATACTCTCTTTATTAATTAAAGCATTTAGAAAGAATTTGAGGGAAGGATGTGATTAAACAGTGAATCAAAAACACCTTTAAGGTGACTGTAACAGTCTCTTATATCCAGTCTTATATGAATAAGAAAGCTTTAAATTTATTCAACTCCTTGCCTCCTAGTTGTATCCAAGTACTACCACACCCAGCTTGAGTCCATTTTATGCCTTTGCCCAGTCACAACTTGTGTAATGAAATGCACTACAACATTAATGATACTTGTTCAAATAGCACTCAGAGTAACAGGGAGCAAGATTGGCTGCGACCTGCTGCAGAGTTAGAACAAAATCTAATTAATTGCTTATTAAAACTGTCCAAGTTGGTTATGCATAAACAACCAGGATTTGCATATACATTCATTCTGCAGGTTTAATTTAAGCACACCGATGACACTCACTGGAGTATACAAAAATATATAGAGACTATATAAGGTTAAATAACTAATGGCATAGTTACTTTGCGCTTCTTGATTAACCTACTGATAAAACAACCAAGTGGAAGCAAAAACCCGTCACAGAGTATTTGCAACTTGCTGATGTAGAAATTAGTTTTAAGGGCCACAGCTCCACAGTAGAAGACATACCTAATTAATAAAGCCTAAAGCATATTAAGAAGATAAAATTGATTTAATAATGAGAATTTCCCTAACTGGTATACATAGTTTTAGCCAACAAGTCAAAAAAAGCATGAACAACACTAATAACAAGGAGACAGTGAAGTCAATCAACATTTGACCCACAAATGTAGAATAACTAGAGAAATGAGCAAAAAAGCAGATAAAAACTTAAAAAAAAAAAAAGAATAAAAAGAAAAATCATGGAGAAGCTCAAACTTAAGGTAAAAATGTGATGAGAATTGTCTGCCTAACAAAGACCAGGTGGTGCATCATTTGGTTTGGAGTTTTTTACTTGTTTAAATATTAACAAAGTTCATGTTTTGTCACCAGCATAGAATTCAGAGTGGAATAATACAGATTCACAGCAACCATCAACCCCTTCTTCATTTGGTAGGAAAGAGAATATAAATAATGCAGGAACAAACTATTGAACTTTTTTAGTTCCAAACATTAGTGTATCTTAAAAGCAGTCAAAATATGAAAGGCGGTTACATGAGAATTTATCAGTTATGCTCTTTTATGCACTTTTTATATTCTAGACCCATATAATTAGGTAGGAAATTGTAAAACATAATCCCATGCCCTGTGGTGGTGTGATTATGATTAAGTACGTAAATGAGGTTTGTATGTTTAAAGGTTAATTACTTCCATTTACAAATGAATTAATGCATTTCTATTTTGTTTTTCAAAATAAAGGCTTATTCTTGAAAAGACCTGTTATTTTCATCAATATTCTATAAACTCTTTTTATACTGATGTATAAAAAACATTTTGTCCATTTTTCTTATTAATATCTTTATAAAAAGAACGCTAGTACACCTAAAAGCGTATGTGCCATACAGAAGAAAAAGGTAACACTAAGTGGGGCACCTTGCCCTAACTCGGACAGTAGCATCACACATTTCCACACTGTGGTCACTTAGAATATTAATAACACTTTGCAGATCACAACTGCTAGCAATTGTCAGCATGCACTGTCCAAAAAAAAAAAAAAAAAAAAAAAAAAAAAATCAATACACAATAAGACAGCAGTCAGAGCAGCAGGTGTGCAGAAGTTAAAAATCTCCGATTTCCTCCAGCTACATTTTTGGGGGAGAGGGTTGTTGAGAATGAAGCAACATGAGAAGCTTCTAACTTGATCCAAGCACTAAGCAGAAAATCCAGTTTCTTTTGAATTCCCTACAATACACTACACTCAGTATCAGTCAAAGCTGGAGTAGAGCTACCATCGACACGTGTGCAGATACTGGAGCTTCCATTTAAGCATGGCAAAGCAGTGACACTTTGAAATTCTCTTGTACATAATAACCACGATCCACACAATTTGCCCCTGTGTGCCTGAAAGAACATTTTCTATTAGTTTGTGCTAGAAGAATTTGGAGTTTGATGGAAAAATAAGGTTTAATAACCTATAAGAGCCTTCAGAACCATCACCTTCTATAATAGTTTGCAATCTCCAAGTACTTTAAGCTTTCATTGTGGGTTTGGGGTTGGTTTTTTTTTTTCTCCTCACAACAATCATATGATTAACAATTGCCATATTACCTTAGGGGAGTAAAATGAAAACTTTATTGGTTCTCATGAGGTTCAACAAGGCCAAGTGCAAGGTCCTGCACCTGGGTCGGAGTAACCCCCAGTATCAGTACAGGCTGGGGGAAGAAAGGATCGAGAGCAGCCCTGCCGAGAGGGACTTGGGGGTGCCGGTGGATGAAAAGCTGGACATGAGCCAGCAATGTGCGCTGGCAGCCCAGAAGGCCAACTGTACTCTGGGCTGCATCAGGAGAAGCGTGGCCAGCAGGTCGAGGGAGGTGATTCTGCCCCTCTACTCGGGCTTGTTCAGCCTGGAGAAGAGAAGGCTGCGGGGAGACCTGATTATGGCCTTTTAATACCTAAAGGGGGCCTATAGGAAAGATGGGGAAAATCTTTTTAGTAGGGCCTGTAGTGACAGGACAAGGGGTAATGGTTTTAAACTGAAGCAGAGTAGGTTTAGACTGGATATAAGGAAGAAATTCTTTACAATGAGGGTGGTGAAACACTGGAACAGGTTGCCCAGAGAGGTAGTGGAGGCCCCATCCCTGGACACATTCAAGGCCAGGTTGGACGGGGCTCTGAGCAACCTGATCTAGTTAGCGGTGTCCCTGTTCCTGCAGGTGTGTTGGACTAGATGACCTCTAGGGTCTAGACCTTCTAACCCAAAACATTTTATGATTCTATGATTCCTATGTGTTAATGTCAAAGCATGGCACAGCAGAATTTATTGGTGGTGGAGCCTTTCTTGCTCATGACCCCACTGCCATAGAGCCACACTACATTCTCAGCATAATTCACAAGCATTACCCATTTCTCTTGCCATTTTGCCACTTCAGATTAATCTACTGTATGCTGCAGTGCAGCAGCGCAGGTAAGAACCTTAACATTTTCTGATGAGTATAGAATCATAGAATACCAGGTTGGAAGGGACCTCAAGGAGCAGCTGGTCCAACCTTTCCTGGCAACAGTACGGTCTAGATAAGATGGGCCAGCACCCTGTCCAGCTGAATCTGAGAAATGTATAGCTCCTTTACAGGAATAAACCTCTGCAACTTACTGTATCTAAGGGCTGTGAAATTCTTCTACTGACCACATTTGTCCTTCTCTACAATATATTAAGACAGCTTGGAACAGAAGCATCATCGTGAAGCACACACCTTAAACTGACATAGCTGAGACACCAAAAGTTTCAAAACTCATTTACATGCACTAAACTGTTGTGTGCCTACACACAACACTTCATTTGACAGGCATGGCAGGGCTGATTCTACTTAACCTCTGCACTGGCTCTTCCCAGTCACTCTCAGTTTCTGTCATCCTCTATGAGCGATGCATGGTATTGTATAAAACCAAAGAGCTACGAAGGCAGCATACAAAATTTCTCAAAGCACAAAACTTACTTGTTTCTGAAGTAGGCTGCGCTGATTTGTTGAGGGAGAAAGCCCTTGCGATCCATTTTTCCCCCCCTCTGCATGGGAAATAGTCATTATGGTTTTTACCCTAACCATGTCAGACACAGAAACTGCTGACATTATAGGACCATTAATTTCTTACTTAAATGTAATGAATAAGCCTAAAGATTCAAAGAATGGAAGAATGTGATCTATGCAGATAGAGACCCATTGTCAGTATTTTTTGGTTTTGATTTTCCATTACAGTGGACCACATAGCTGCTGCATCCTCTGTAAGACCATGATTTGACTAAACACAGGTATTTTGCTATCATGGTTCACTTGCTCCAGGAAGCTGCTTTTAAAGGGCACAGGATCCCTTCCAGTCAGACAGATGATGCAGCCTGGGTTGCTTCCCCAGAATCCCCACCCCAATGCCTTGTGCCTACCAGAAGTATTTTTCACTTCTAGAAGATGTGTGCAGAAAAAGCAGTAAACTCAATCAGGGTGAAGGCAAGAGTGTTGGCACCAAGATGTCACTGCTAATGTATATCAGAAAAGTGTCTCTGGGTGTGGTATCACAGGGGTCTCATGAAGGATCTCGAGTCATGAATCCCAAAGCAGCTCTTCCAGACTCTCTCTGACATCATGGTCTCAGGAGCCAGGGCACACAGATCTAAACCAGCACCAGGCTTGGTGAAGTGACCCTACCCAAAAATCTGTTCAAGCTCTCCAGAACAGAGGTACATCTGTGCTCCCTCAAAGTTCATTGCTGTACTGGGTCTTCCCAGGGTGCCACCCTCATTTTCTGTAATTTTATCCAGTGTTGCTCATGTCTCTTGCATCTTGCAGTAGCCATAAGATTAACAATTGCCTGATAGAGCCAATGGATCACTCTGCCACATGAAAAATTTGCAACCCTAACAACACAGATTAGTGGGCAGCAGCATCTCCTCAAG
Organism: Egretta garzetta; assembly: GCF_000687185.1. NCBI lineage: Eukaryota > Metazoa > Chordata > Aves > Pelecaniformes > Ardeidae > Egretta > Egretta garzetta. The sequence continues at coordinate 5,520,515 of NW_009259685.1, forward strand.
ACCCCAGGTGGCACCTCACCAGAACTTGAGTAGGTAGGCTTTGCCCTAGCAGAAGAGGAGAGGTGGGGAAAAAAAAAGAACTTTAAAAATGGTGAAGAAGGAAAAAAGTGATTTAGGAAAAGACCACAGTAACAGAAGTTAAAATAGGGGGGAAATGAGAGAGGGCTACACACCAGGAAAGAGGGCTACACACCAGGAAGGAGCAGCAGTTAAAACAAAGCACTGAGAGCTGGCAAAGAAGTAGATGTGTATGACATTTAGTTCTTGATACACTGCAAGAACCTCTTCAACATGTTGCAGGGCTTCTCAGCGGTTCCAGAGCCTCCTGCTGCATGGTAGGTACTTCATGGTGCAGTGGCACTTTTGTTGGTTTCCGACTCTTATGGCTGTTCCAAAGGGACTCCAGTGTCTGAGGAGTTATTATGGATTAGTTTTTTCTGAAAGATACCTAGTTCACATGCACCACGACCACCCTGAACACTGAGCCCACCGTGCTGTAAATGGAGGCAGTCAGGGGGGTTGCTTCGGAAATGCATTACTGCTTGAAAACAGACTGCTAATATACACACAGTCTCAGAGATCAAGATCAATATTCAGCTATTGTTTACTTAAAATGCTGATACCTAAATACAGAGGAAAAGCAATATAAATCTTTGGAGGGGTACATGATGATGTACTCCCTAAACAATTAACTTCAGTTTGACAATTTCATGGCAAAAAGTTCCCTAATTACAAAAGGAAGTGCTACAGTCTTCTAATCATGACTGGATACAGGAAGATCTCTCCGTCATATATTACTTAAGTGGACTCAATCACAGCAACCCTAAATTATGTAAATACAGATCTCATCTCTGGAAACATTTAGAGACTGAAAGGTTTAAATTACTTCAGTAGTGAGACTGAAAAATCATTCATGTATGCCAGATTAAAAACCTCTACACTCATTGAACTGAGATCATGTTATTGTTAAAGCAGAACTATAAATATGAAATATGAGTTGGACGTTGGTGCCAAGTCACTCAAAATTTTAATCTGAAAAATCCTTAAATTGAAATATGAGAAATGCAGGAAACTCTTCCTTCATGTATGATGAAGTATAGCCACTGATATATTCATTATCTTACAATTTCTAGACCTGGATATCTTGTCCTCAAAATATCTTCAGGCATGTGCCTACAAAGCCCATAACAGAAAAGACCAATTGCAAAACTTAGACATGGACATAACCAGGGCCTGGAGTGAAGCTATAGCAGAAATTCCATGCTCTTGACCTGTCTGAGAACGTCAGCTTGCCAGTCTAATGAGTTTTTTTACCTGGATTCAAAACACCAGTGAAGGGAATTAGTTAATATTATATGAAGAACTATTACACTTCACTGTTTACATTGTGTTTGCAAGAAAATGTGAAGATTCAGAGTCAAGGTATTTGTGTTTGAGAGCAAGAGTGAGCTCTCTCAATCGCACATAACAATAAAGAATGTACCTAAAAGAGGAAATCCTGAAGGTGCAGTGACAATGCCATAGAGGCTGACTGCCAGAAAAACTGCCATGTCTTTCCTGACATCAGCTGCCCAAAACCTAACAGAAATTCCAAGATACAGTAGGCATGCGTCTCCCACACCCTTGCATAGTCAGACATGTGCAAAGATGAAAAAATATGGTAGCATTTTTCACAATACTTTAAGAGCAGTTAGACATTTCTGTTGCATAAAGTGCAAATAGCCGTATAAAATACAAACCATTTCCATTTCGACTCTAGCCAACTAGTTTCACAGCACACGCTGTGCACAAATCACACATTCCCAATCCTTTACAGCTGGCAGTGAAATGGGTATTTGCAATAGCCACAATTACAGGACTACTCACTCATCAGGCAGGGTCCTTGTCAGACAGTTACAAGGAAGCCCTTCCTTTAACAACAGCAACAGGGAACTGAAAGACAGGGGAGCTGACAACTGACCTGTTTCTGTAAGTTATCCAGAGGCCCCACAAAATCTGGAACTGGTGAGTCCAAACATAAGCTTCTGAGGAAGCCACTGGGAGATCCTGCAATCTACCTCCTTTCCCAGAGGACCATTCCTGAATGCAGAATTCAGAGATGTATCTTGCACTTAAGCTATCACATAAACTCACAGAGGTGAATCCAGCACAATAAAGGTATAATAAGGCAAAGCAAAACAAAGTAAACTGAAAGGCAAATCTAGTATCGTGGCAATCAGAAGGAATAAAGACAACTGATTACCATATCAAAGTTCCTTGTTGAGATAAAATTATACAGTTCAATCCAAGTCAATGGAATAGCATCTGTTCATATCAGGAGGGGCCCCGTGGATTTTGTTTTCTTTTTTTCAGAAGAGAGGGAGAGGAAGACTTGGCTTTTTGCGAGAGTCACTGCAGCATACTAGATGTACCGTAGGTATGCAAATAGAAAATTGTGTTTTGTTAAAGACAATGAACTACTACGACTTAACTAAGTCATTTGCCCACACATACAGACAAAATCACAGCTGCTTTTAGTCTTCCATTTTCTACTCGGCAGAAGCCCAGCAGTAATATTCTTTCACAACTAACTGTAAAGTCTGTCCCTTGGTTTCATTAGCTTTGGGCCTGGCAAAGTCAAGCCCCTACTTGTTCTCATTCTTTGTCTTTTCACATATCCTGGTGTGGGTGCATAGCAGGGGTGTATTGCTTCTTATAGCTCTGCCAGGTCACAGAAGACTGATATTCCAACTGTGAATTTCAGGGAGTGGGGGTGACAAGGGAAAAAAAAAAGAAAATTTTGGAACTAGGTTACTCTCCCATGGTTTGGAAAAGAAGTAAACATTATAAAGGAATAGAAGTGTCTCAGAAGAAGGAGCAAGCACAAATACCAGCCTTTAGTATTAGAGTTTTCATCAAAATTGACACAATCCTGCAAAGCACAAGACTTTCTGACCACTTGTATTTCTTCATTTAACAACTGAAATGTGCTATTCAGCCTGTAACCACTCTGAAATACCACATAGCTCTTACCAGCAGTTATGGTCTATAAAAGGCATCTGAAAATGTCTGGAGAGTCCACAAGACAAGTTCTCCCCTCTCCCTAATATAGGAGAAAGATTGACAAACCAGGAGACAAGCAGAGGCCACTAGAACAGTCAGGGACTGGCGCAGATGATGTAAGGCAAAAGGCAGAGAGAGCTGGGTTTATTCAGACTGGAGAAGAGAAGGCTTCAGGCTGATCTACTCAGGGCTGAGCAAGGGACGAGATAAAGAAGACAGAGCCAAACTCTTTTAAAAAGTGCACAGTAAAAGGACAAAATGTTATGGTCACAGTAAGGGAAACTTTGACTAAATATAAGGAAAAAGAAAGTTTATGATGAGAGTGGGTAAGAGCTTGAACAGGTTGCCCAGAGAAGCTGTGAAATTTCCACTCACCTGTATAAAACCGTGATTGATCTAACTATGAAATTACCCAGCTTTGAGCAGGGGGGTGGATTAGATGACCTCCAGGGTTGCCTTCCAGACCTGAATGGATTCCATGGCTCTAAGTGTCAAGAGTCATAAAGATACCAGGGTGTGATTGTAAATCAATGTATGGTATTGAGGAATGCATCCTGGTCCCTACTTTGTATCTAAATCCATTACTGTACATGTTAGATTTAATTCACCACGCTTTCATTATAGCTTCCTTTAAAGATAACAGTGTAACCCATGACAAATACATATGGCTGTGCAAAACCAAACCTGTACACACTGTTATATACACACACAGCTTTTCATTAAAAACAAGAAAAACTGCTTAAGTTTCAAGCTTTTGAAAAAGCAAGGAAAAAAAAAAACTATTCCACCTTTGAAAACCTTCTCATCCCTTCAGCATTCACCTATTAATATTCCTTCCTGTCTGGCTGAAGTTTAGAGTCTTAGATCAGAAGACCAGGCTACAAGCCCTCTGTGTATAGCCTGCTCTACTGCATAGCAACTTTGACATATCAGTGGACCTCAGGGTAAGGAGCATGGGCACACACCTTTGCAAAGAGGCCAAAGCATGAATGTGAAGAGTCTTCAGAGCACCTGCAAAAGTGCCTGGTCCCAAAAGGGCCTGCCACAGAGCACTGCATAGCAAACAAGCAGAGCAAAGCCAAGTGGGGAGTCTGCAGCTCAGCACTACAACCGTCATTCACGGTTGCAGAGACCGCAGCAGCGTGTACGGTTTATGCTACGGCTTCCTGGAGAGTGCCTTACTTACCAGCATGTAGGGTATTTTGAAATGGCTGTCCATCATCTTTTCCTGGTGAAGTAGTTCCACTTTACGTAAGTATTTAAATGGTATCAGAGGGAGACAGTGAAAAGAAATTACTTTCTAAACTAATGGCCAGAATGGCCCCTTGAAAAAGAGAACTGGGCTTCTGGTTGAATTCCCAGGAGATATTTATACGTACTAAAATAATGTCAATAGAATTTGAAGACATCTTGCAGTCTTGCCTCTCTGGAGATGATTTAATTAACTTTTCTTGGAAGGTGAAACGTGAGTTTTCAAGCCTTCTTCAGACAGCGGAAGACCTCAGTCCATGCTTTTCGTATTCTGGGTCAATACTCTAAGACTTGCACTCTTGATTAGAAGATCGTTACTATTATCACCTCCAATTCCTAGTAGTGCACATCAGTTCCTGATTTTTTTCCTAGAACCTCTGCAAAAAACCAGCTATCACATAAGGATTCATGCATGCAACAGGCGGAAAAGCACAGTAAAGCTTCTCCTGTAAAAACTGATTTTCCTTCCCAGAACAATACCAAAAGCATTGCCTTTTTCTTCAGCTACTGTCAGTTTATTTCACTTTCTTCAACTCTGCCACATGTGGAAAGATAAATTATGTATTGATTTTTCCTCTGTTTAATAGCCTCATGAACAAAGAGGCAGTGATGTTGAAGATGGTGCTCCTGGGTGAGGAGGGACATCACCAGCAGAGCATTTTGAATCATGGCTCTCTTCTGGGTATTTTTTCTTCAAGTTAACAGACTTATTGCCATAGAAGTACACTTCCAGAAAGTGTATTCTGCTGATTGCTCCCCACATCGGAGCAAAGGAGAGCCATATGCATCTATCAGTATAGTTCTTCTGCCAACAGTACAGCACAACTAATGGTCCTTTTCTGCCTCTGTCCCCGTCCCTTTGCCCCTTCATATATTTTATGAAGGCATACCATCCTCAGTGTTGGTGCTTTGTGACTACTCCTGTACCTGGTATCACTAAAGTATCCATAAAAACTAGTCTCCTGGTAGAACTGCCCCAAATAATGCATCACAGGCAATTTCAGCCTTAGGTGGGCAATCACTTTATCATAATTCACTGTGCTGTGCACAATTATAACTACAACAGGTTACTTCTTTATTGAACACTTCAAATCCCTCAGCTATTTTCAGCATTCAGCAGTCAAACAATATTCTGTTTCTCTCTTCTTCAAGCATGTTTTGTGATGCTGGGTTAATTTAGCTAAGTTAACAAACACCATGAGGATAGTTCCCTCAAGGTATTCTGTAATTTCTTATTTGTTTTCTTTTTTGAAATCCTCAGCCAAAACAGAGACCAACTATGCTGCGGGGTGTATGAATAAAGGCAAATTATTTATGAAGACATGCTACCACAAAAGAGATACCACAGGGTTTTAGGCTTTGCTTCAAAAACCTACTAACAACGTCGATCATCATCTGGTCCACAAACTAAATAATAACACTTATTCCAGTGGGACCACTCCATTTCTTACCAACATTTAACCACTAAAAAATTCTTTCATGTTGAAACATAAAAAACTCCAAACATTTCATGAAGTGTTATTTCAACTATCTGGATTTCTGATCAGAAACTAGCAGTAAGCCAAAGAACTTAATAGAAAAAGTTAAAAAAAAAATTGCTAAAACCAATATAGATACTCAGGTTTTCAGAAAACAGCATAGCACATCAGAATTTTATCTCACTGAAAACATTCCAAGTATGATGTTTGGACAATTTTTTAGTGAATCATGCACCTCTAAAAAAAAAAAAAATGCAATTTTGTCCAAATAAAAAAACCCTCCCATTCAAAAATAAAAAAAAACTTTCTAGAGGCAGAGGTAAAATTAAGTAACATCAAGATTTTTTTTCCACCCCTGTTTAGGGTTTGGGTTTTTTTTTTTTTTAAATGTTTCAAATGTCTGAAATTTTCAAAATATTTCATTAGGAACAGTTCCAATAAAAGTCACTTAAAAAGGTCCACAGCAAGAATCGCAGTTCTAGTAGGGGAGGGCAAGCACTCACATTTTTCTCAATAGCTCCATTTTTAATGCCTTCGGTAGGGCTGGGAGATACATGGATCCTTTTTTCTCCCCTCTCTGAAGAGAACCGTACTTGCATGTCTCCTTCCTCTAGAAGACTGTAAGCAAAGGGCTTAATCTTTCCCACTCACCATATTTGATGGCTATTTAAGGGGTCAGTGAAAAAGGGACTTCCAGCAGCACCTGGGGTACTATGATGCAAAGAGCATCACACCCAGAATGTCCCAGCCCAGGACTTACAGAGCACTCTGGAGGTGTGGATACCAATCTACCTGGGCAGAGGGCCAGACTGACACTCTGTGTTTCAGGTGCAGGTTAACACCCCTGTCTGCAGGCTGCTGACCTCCTGTTTCTGGCATGAAGTCCTTTATTATCCTTGCTTTTTTACAAGTACACAGCCTGCTTAAAACTGCAAAAAGTCCTTTCAATCACCAAAGCATTTTCCTTTTTTTTTTTTTCATTCAGTTTTACGGTTTGGTTTGTTTGTTTTCCCATTTTGATTCACTGCACTGGGTCCTAACCCCTGCTTCAGCAAGCTGACTTGGGCAAAATAAAAGACTGACCCACACAATTCTAGCTATAGCCAACAAGGGAAGAGGTTGCAATCCCTTTTCTCACAGCTCTGCTCCTCAGCCTCATTCGTCTCTTCCTGAAAGCCCAGCCTCTGTCCCATAGGATAGTTTATGACTATACTGAAGAGTTTACAAACTGGGCAGCCACCATCTGTAGAGCCCACCTCAAGCAAGAGCATCAAAGCTTCCTATGCGTGTGGTGGGTTGACCCTGGCTGGATACCAAGTAGC
>NW_009259685.1:5528399-5528756 GCF_000687185.1 Egretta garzetta
TTTTTTTTTTTTTCATTCAGTTTTACGGTTTGGTTTGTTTGTTTTCCCATTTTGATTCACTGCACTGGGTCCTAACCCCTGCTTCAGCAAGCTGACTTGGGCAAAATAAAAGACTGACCCACACAATTCTAGCTATAGCCAACAAGGGAAGAGGTTGCAATCCCTTTTCTCACAGCTCTGCTCCTCAGCCTCATTCGTCTCTTCCTGAAAGCCCAGCCTCTGTCCCATAGGATAGTTTATGACTATACTGAAGAGTTTACAAACTGGGCAGCCACCATCTGTAGAGCCCGCCTCAAGCAAGAGCATCAAAGCTTCCTATGCGTGTGGTGGGTTGACCCTGGCTGGATACCAAGTAGC
>NW_009259685.1:5528777-5529128 GCF_000687185.1 Egretta garzetta
TCAGCAGGACAGAGAGAGAAAATATATTGAAAGGCTCATGGGTTGAGATAAGGACAGGGGGAGATCACTCAACAATTACTGTCACAGGCAAAACATACTCAGCTTGGGGAAATCAGCTTAATTTAGTACCAATCAAATCAGAGTAGGAGAGGATAAAAAAAACCCCACCTGAACCTTAAAACACCTTCCCCACACCCCTCCCTTCCTCCCAGGCTCAACTTCACTCCCAATTTTCTATACCTCCTCCCCCCGAGCAGCGCAGGGGGACGGGGAACGGGGGCTGGGGTCAGTCCATCCCACGCTGTCCCTGCCGCTCCTTCCTCCCCCGGGGGCGGACTCCTCACCCTCCGC
>NW_009259685.1:5529792-5530625 GCF_000687185.1 Egretta garzetta
CGTTATCCCAGAGGCGCTACCACCATCACTGATGGGGTACCCCTTGGAGCCGGCTGGCGTTGGCTCTGTTGGCCATGGGGGAAGCTCCTGGCAGCTTCTCACAGAAGCCAACCCTGTATCCCCCCCCACCAAAACCTTGCCATGCAAACCCAATACAATATGCTACTGTAATCTCACTCTACTTACTTATTTTTCCAAAGAGGTGGTTTAAAGATAATTTCCTTATCGCTTACAAGAAACTTGTCTGTAATTTGTTGGGATGTTGTGCAACAAGTATTGGTGGACTTTAAGCACTTGAAATATTCCGTCCTAAAAACAAATGTAGGTTTTTTGTGTCCTGAGTTAAACTAGAGCCTCAACTCTATCCTATACACATAATGGAGCCAGCTACCCTTATGCATAAAGCAACTTTAAAAGCCAGGCCAGATATTTTATCTTTATGGAGCAAAGGCTCCATAGGCAGCAAAGAAATAGTTTAAGTGTAAAGCCAAAACATAATGTAGAAGAAAACAGTGTGCCCAGTGGTGAAACACCATCAGTAGAACAGAAGAGGGGTAACACAACTTCCTTTCTGCTCCTGCCCCAAGGCTGGTCTCTGTGCTAGTTACCCACCGACGGTCATTGGCTTTCACAGAATCACAGAATGGCAAGGGTTAGAAGGGACCTCAGGAGATCATCTAGTCTAACCCTCCTGCTAAAGCAGGTTCACCTAGAGCAGGTTGCACAGGACATCATCCAGGCGGGCTTTGAATATCTCCTGTCCTGGTTTCGGCTGGGATAGAGTTAATTTTCTTCATAGTAGTTAGCATAGTGCTGTGTTTTGGATTTAGTAC
>NW_009259685.1:5530658-5540386 GCF_000687185.1 Egretta garzetta
CCCATCCCACTAAGGGAGGGGGGGAGTGAGCGAGCGGCTGCATGGTGCTTAGTTGCCAGCCGGGTTAAACCACGACACTTCAAAAGAAGGAGATTCCACACCCCCTCTGGGCAGCCGGTTCCAGTGCTCTGTCACCCTCAAAGTAAAGAAGTTCTTCCTCATATTCAACTGAAACCTCTTATGCTTCAGTTTGTGCCCATTGCCCCTTGTCCTGTCGCTGGGCACCACTGCAAAGAGTCTGGCTCTGTCCTCGTGGCATCCACCCTTAAGATATTTTTACGTGTTGATGAGATCCCCTCTGATCCCCTCTCAGTCTCCTCTTCTTCAGTCTGAACAAGCCCAGCTCTCTTAGCCTTTCCTCATACGGGAGGGTGAAGTAACTAGGATCTCTCTTCAAACATAAATGTTTAACACATCTAATTTCTATGCAGTCACGAGCTGTTCCCTTCTCCCTGCTTTAATTTTGTGGATTTTTTCCAAATCAGATTGTAAGCCCAACGACACATCCTCTTCTCCTCATAGAGAATGCAGGCTTTAAGGTCACCTATGGCGTATTAGAATCCTCTCTCTGCCTGCAAAAGAGGAAGAACATCTCTGTTACAGAAAGCAAAGATCAGCCAGAGTTCCCAAATACATATTTTGCTCTGAACTCTGGATCTGCGGTAACACGTGGGAAAGGATTTCTGGTCTGCACCTGACACTGACAATTCAAGAGCCCCTATACTAATCTGTCCTTTTCTACCCTACATGTCCACTCATGCTGCACATTTCTAAGGGTCCAAATTATTGTGACAAGTGGTTTTACATGTAATGCTCAAAGCGCACAGCTGGCTTTCATTTAATCAATATTATGTATTCAAAGTGCACAGCTGGCTTTCATTTAATCAATATTATGTATATAAAAATATTGAGGTACTGAACTCTGTATTTTAGCAGTCATCAACATGACAGTTGATACCTGTGTCGTGATGCTTTTTGTATAGCTGTGCAAAAAAAAGGGCAAGGCTAAGTGTTATGAGTACAGCAAAAATGGAGAAAAGATAGGGAAACACACAGACTAACAAATCCCCGAACTCTGAGATTTAGCTATAAAAAAAAAATCAGTAAAGTGTTTGACTGTATTTTGCTCTCATACTTCAAGATACAAAGGAAGGTATTATTGTACCTGTACCAACAAACACTGTAAAGAACAATGTTCACTGTTCACCTCAGAACAATGTTCCGTACTGTTTTTCAGGTTGAAAAGTACTTTACTCCACAAATGGCCCCATTTGAGCGAATGGTAAGGTACTATATCCAGTGGATAAGCAAAACATATATAATCTTCATGGAATTAACCATTAGGAAAACTATAACACTTAAGAAGCCGCCTACATAAATTATATTATTTCTTTCACTCTATATAGAATCATTAGTTCCTGTTAACCGTGCAAAGAAAGAAATACAACAGGATAAACATAATTTTGGTTAGGTTATACAAGCATAGACCCTATCAAAATTCACGTGAACTACAGGTAGAAAGCTGGAAGCAAATCTATTTACACTTTGTTCCTCTCCACTCCTAGAGATCCGGTATCCAGTTCAGCAATTCAGGCTAAGTATCAGTGAAAACTCATGAACACTTGTTACAGTACTGTTCAAAATGATAGGATTCCAAGAGATTTGCTATACCCATTGCCATATAAAAAAAATTTTGTAGAGCTTCTTGTTGACCGGTTGCTTGCCTGTTTCATGTGGAACACGATTCCACCTAACAGGGAACCACAGAGTGAGAAGTCATAACAGCACAAAACACAATCCTACAGCATTAAAACCTAGTTTACTTTCCTTTTTGTTAAGGTATATAATTGTATCACTGGCCTAGTTGTGTTTCTGTGCTCCCCACCCCTGCCCCACATCCTCAGTGCTTCTTTTTCTTTGAAAATCCAAGAAAATTAAACCAGACTTAAGGCAACATTAAGGGCAAACATTTAAATATGCGGAGGTCAAGAAAATAAAAAAAGTTATGGTTCCCAGAGCTATATTAATTTTACCACCCTGAACACACTTTACGTATAATTGTATGCACGTATTACTATTAACAGCAATGTTCCATAACATAAATCACTCAGCATAGCCAAGTAATTGTTACTGTGGGAATTTGCCTGACTTTTAATATCTATATTGTTTAACTATTGCATTAGAAGGATTTAAATTTTCTCATTCGCTTTATGTTATAATTTTACAATGTACTGTAGCTTACTCCAATTCACTGCACTATTAGGACCACTGAATATGGAGAACTGGGAATGTTGGGATTTTTTACTAGATGAGGTAAACTTTAAGAGATTTTACAAACTCTCAGTGACAGGTAACTGGGAGTGAATTATTAATGAAAATTTGGGGTATTTCTGTTCAAATCTATACAATTTCCATAAAATTCAGAAGAGTTTCAGAAACTTTTCTAAAGTTTAACAGATTTTTAGAATGTGTATTCTAAATTCCAGCTGTAAAAGCACTTCAAAGGTAAAATTTTGGAGATACTAGGAATTCAAATTTCCATTTAACCATCAAGAGTCAGATACTTCAGTGCAAAAAGAGGACACAAAATGCTGCTAGTGCATGCAAAATAAGCAACTACTCTTTTTAAGGAAGAATTACTATACAGAATTTGCAGCAAAAAGGCCCAGATTTGACTAGTTACAAAATGCTCTGAAAAACAACAACAAAAAAATGAAAATCAGCAAACCAAATGCCAGCCTATTCATCTATCCAGGAAGCTAAAATTGTATCACTGGGGTGTTCCCGATAGCAAAGCACAAATTCGTAATACACACGTTGTCTTACAGAAAGGAAAGAAAAAGGCATTTTCATCTGTGGAAGTCCAATGATTAAGTCCATAATACCTACAAATACCCCCTCCAGTGACTAGGCTATCCTGCTTATGGTTCTTAAGCTGGTACTATGGGTGGCCTCTAACTTTTTAAGCAGTTACTAAATGTTTTGCTGAGATGGAAAAGCCAAACCTGCAGTGGACCAGGCTCTCACACGATGCAAAGTGAGTTAAGATCACTTCAGTACCTTCACAACTGATGTAGGCTGACCCACTTACATCTCCCCACAACACCTGATTTTTGTCTCTGTTGCGGATGCAGCAACTGCGTATCCACAATACAGAGTCTGATGAAAGCAAGCACAGCAGCATTCAGCAGCACTTTTCCCTTCCTGACACCGCTTGCAGTTTTCTGGAGACATCCAAAAACACGGGCAAGGCTATCATCTCCCACACTTCAGATAAGTGATCCCGGGAGGGCTCTGCAGTGTCTGTTAGCTGAAGCCATCACACTGGGGGTGCGAGGGTGGAGGCCAAGTCTGCTCAGCTGGGGGGCTGCTGTGGTGCTGCTCACTGGGGCTATGGTGAAAGCTGCCTTGCCGCTTCCACCTTGTCCTCACTCTTCAGAAGGGAAGCAGGGGATAGACATACACCAAAAAGCAAACCAAAACAAAACAGAAGAGCCCTTTTCTGCATGTGCACATTTTTTCTCTCTCCATAAAGTTTGTCTTGCTTCCCTTGCCCACTCATTCCAGACTGACATTTGGCCAAAATAAATGGCTCACTGTAGGAGCACTAATGCTGCTCGCTTGACTACTCGCTATCCAACAAGAATAGCAATATATTATGACCTACAAATGCACAACTGAATTGTGATTTTGCAAGATACTGCAGATATTGAAAATGAAACTGAGCCTCACAGTTCCTGCATGGTTCCTTCCCCTAAAAGGCCCCCATCTATCTTGCATGGCTCTGTATTGCTCTTTTCCCTGTTCACCAGTAAAGATGCCTAGTGAATTTAAAGTTTCAGGCAATACCACTTGAATAAAGAACAGGGAACCAAATGCATGCCCTTCTCATTTTCCTCTCAAGCATGAGAAAAATCCTCTGCTTCACAACATTGACAGCCTGAGCACTAATCCGGCAACTCATCTGGAGTCCAAAGTAATGACTGTCTTAATCTCTTTTCCATCCTTACTCCAAAACTTCCAGGTCTTCCCAAGTCTTGCTGAGCTAGCGGTCACTTTAGGAATACTGAATATTATCTACAGGATAAAGCTGAAAATTTACTGTGTGTCTTTTCATTTTAGCAGTATCTTGTATTTCCCTCAGGTCTGAGGCAGATTATTTCTCTCACAATATTGGTGACACTTTGAGAAATCGTAAGAAAGATGCCTTGTTCTTTCCTTTTTGATTCTCTAATTTCTGGGCCACCTCATCATCCAGAAAGCAAAACATCTGAAAGCCATCTGCTCGCAGAGCACACTGCTAGGCATTCCCTTAGAGCTAATACTAATCCTGCTTCAAGGGATGGACTAATCTTTCTAATCCCAAACCCTACAAACACGGCCATGGAAGTGTATCATGTATCCCTAAATTAAGGGAATATAAAAGTCAGAACTATGCATGAATTACACACACGACAAAAGACACAATATTTTAATTAAAACAAAGGTATTTTACCTTCTCCCAAAACTCAGGTTTTACTCTTTTCCCTGATAAATCCTGTTGGTCTGTCTTCTCTTCCCCTATTTCACCTGCTGAGGACTTTTTAATTAAAGACATGCTGAATGAGCATCTTTCTGGAACCACGCTGCATTTTTTCAAGTTTGGCAGGGAAGTTTCTTTACCAAGAGCCTAGCATTGAAAGCCATTTCTGCTTCTTAAAGCCTGAAAAACTACAGCTAGCACAACTTGTGAGGAATGCAGAGAAAGCTTGATCCGCATCTATTTTACACCACATCTGAACTAGTAAAGTGCCATTAGTTTCAGTGGATTTAATCACAGAGTGTGGCCATATAGACAAGATAATCAAGACCACAGTGCCAGAGTGCTCCAGTTCAGGAAAAGGAAGCCTTGATCAGAGCAAAAGACAACTCAGTCAATGAAGAAGGGAACACTAGTATTTACACTTCTTTTTTTTCCAGTAGTCCTGAAACATAAATCCAACAAAAATACTGCTTATCAACCATCTACTGCAAAATAAAATACACGTTATAAAAAAAATAAAGCTGAGTTCTAATTTAAATTCTTAATGATTATGGATCAGACTAAGAATATCTTAATTAAATCAGTCTGCACATACTGTTTGACTCAGGAGTTTAATAAGATATACTGGGCCTGGCTGGGATGGAGTTAATTTTCTTCATAGCAGCCCATATGGTGGTGTATTTTGGACTTGTGAATTTGTGACTTAAAACTAAAGCAATGTTGATAACACACTCATGTTTTGGCTATCGCTGAGCAGTGCTTGCACAACATCGAGGTTTTGTTTTGTGGTGGGGTTTTTTTTCCCTTCCTTTTTCCCACTCTGCCCCCCCAGGCAAGTAGCCTTGGGGGTGAGAAAGAAGTTGGGAGGGGACACAGCCAGGACAGCTGACCTGGCCTTACCAAAGGGATACTGTGGGGAGACCTGATTGCGGCCCTTCAGTACTTAAAGGGGGCCTATAGGAAAGATGAAGAGTGACTTTTTACAAGACCATGTAGTGATAGAACAAGGTGTAATGGTTTTAAACTAAAAGAAGATAGGTTTAGACTAGATGTAAGGAAGAAATTCTTTACAATAAGGGTGATGAAACACTGGCACAGGTTGCCCAGGGAGGTGGTGGAGATCCCATCCCTGGAAACCTTCAAGACCAGGGGGCTCTGAGCAACCTGATCTAGTTAGCGGTGTCCCTGCTCACTGCAGGGGGGTTGGACTAGATGACCTCTAAAGGTCCCTTCCAACCCCAAACATTCTACGATTCTATGAAAGAGGCTAAACATCTGCCTCCCAATGGGAACTAGTGAGTCAGCTCCTTATTTTGGTTTGCTTGTGCTTGCAGCTTCACCTCACCTGTTAAACTGTCTTTATCTCGAGTTATCACACTTTTGCCCTTCTGATTCTCTCCCCCATCCCACTGGGGGTACTGAGTGAGTGACTGGGTGGGAGCTTAGCTGCCAGATAGGATCAACACACCACGTAAGAGAAAATAAACATAATAAATAGACTTCATTTCATATACAGAGTACAGGTAGACATATGTGATTCTAGATCCCAACTTTTAGATTTGGAAAAGTCATCTAGAGTAATCAAGTTACCTGAGAGTGGAAAATAGCAGAGAACCTGTCCAGCCAAGCAGGAAGCAAAAAAACGACTCTCAGTGTCATTCATCAAATTCATCGAGTCTGATAAAGGCTTAAGGAGACAACATCCACTCCCAGGCAACTCTAACATGAATTAAGAAAATTGGTAACAGACAGAAAACTAGAACAAAATGCAGAGAATGGTGGAAACATCCAAAGCAGGGAGGTAGGTTTCCCTGAACATTAACATACTGATAAGGAAAAGGCGAAAACTCAGAGGAAATGGTGTAAGAATAAAATGTAGCCAATTCTCAGTTCTAGAGAATCGATGAAAATCCCTTCGATTTTGGATTGGCAGAAACCTTGTTTGGAGAAAAGCTATGGCCGCTGCTGGAGAGCCTTAGGAAGGAAACTTTGTTCCATGAGCACCGAATTGAATACCACACTAGCCACCCATGCTATATTTATTACTTCTGTTACTGAAGCTTTGCTCTCTAGTGCAAGGACACCTAGCACTCTGGGACCAGAATCTTCCAGCAGAAATCAGACTGGCACCTCAGAAAATTCTTCCTCTGAGTTTATTTTATTGTTATTAAAAAAACCCCAAAACATCAAATGCTGAGCACTCAGCAACTTGCTGGGTTGCATGGGCTGTGGTTCTTATGCATAGCTGATGCACACGTATCATATGTTCAAGCACATCTTTACTCAGCACTAAGCTACAAAAGGGTAGCAGTAGAGACCCCACCTCACAGCGCTATGCAAAGGGAAACATTTATAATTACTTCTTCTGCCCCAGTACTAACAAAGTTATCAGGCTTCTCAACTTCATCATTTCAATATCTAAATCAATAAGGGGTGGGGAAGATGTCCAGAACACATGTCCATGCACAGGGGAAGAGGAAGAATAAAAGTCCTGAAAAATGTTGCACTGTTTGCTAAGAGTGGCAAACCCTAATGAAAAAAAAAAAAAAAACCACCATGGTAAAAGCACTGGAGATAATTTTGCAATCCTCATCCTGAAGTCTGGCTCTGATCCACTGCACTGTATATAGTGAAGAAAGATAATACAAATGTGCATAATTTTTGAGTGTCTAGTGAAAAATTAATATTAGCTACCTAAGAGTTGCCCACTTCAGTGTCATTCTCCATGAGTTGTGCTACATCTAATTGTTCTAAAACAAATGAATCAAGACATGCTCTTGGGTGTTCTGCAGCTTCTCCAGTAATTAATTCAGGCCTTTCATCACCTGCATTTGAATGAGGAAATGAAGGCAATAGTGGGGCTTGGGGATTCTTTTCCCCTATAACTTGTCACATTATGCAGCTGAGTGTGATCGAGCCCGTGCATGTAGAGTCAGCAAGCAGAACAGAACTGCTGAGCACCCACAAATACTGCTGAAATCAATAGGAACTGCAGGGACATTGTGACTTTGAGAAACAGCTCATCCTTCTTCAGGAACCTACTTATAGGTAGAAAGGCTTATTCTGAAGCTGTGTAAGATTTCAGTACTGGTGGGGCTTTTTCCATTTTGTTTTATTTCCAGAGGACAAAATCAGGCACACTGCACCAGGCAGGCCAGGTCCCAAGGGCAGGGTGAGAGGCAAAGAAAACCTCTGTCTCAAGAAGATGAGTAGAGCTCAGACGCATCCCTGAACCCAGTTGTGCACACAGGTAACAGGCCCACAACCAGAAGGGTTATTTTATGAGCAACACATCACTGAATACTGCAAATTAACAGGCCCAGCTGAGGTTCCCAAAAAGAAAAATCCTTCTGTTTTCTCTTTGCATGTGTCAACCTATCTAAGATGAGTGTGGAGCATTTGGCATTAAAGGATGATGCAATGAAGATATCCTATCAGGAGCATTTTAAAACTTGGCCTTATTCCATCTCCTGTTAAGCACTGCCATCGGAAGGGCATGAGTGGTGCATAGTGGTCATAGCACAGGGGTCACAAGCACTTTCAAAGTCAAAAGGCCAGGCTACGCAGCCTATCTGCCTTCATCATTACTACTAGAGGCTGAGACATCTCAGCTAGATGAGTGCAAAAAAGGCAATATGATAACTGACTTGTTTATGGAAAGGTCTTCTTTTAGAGTACAAGAACTGGAGTTAGCACTGCAAAGCATGTGGCATCATCAAAGAAGGTGAATGAGTCAGGAGGGAGGTCTAAGATCTGAAGACATTAGCTTGACCTTTTTCAGCAAGTTCTCCTGGTTTTGGATTCCATTCCTTTCCCAGCACAGGGCTTAACTGAGAAGCAGGAACACATAATGCAGTAGATCCCCTAGACAACACAAACAGCTAGTATCTGGCTTGGGCAGTGGAAAGTGGCTGTCAAACAAAACCATAAGGTAATCTTCAGCAGCATCCTCAAAATCCTTTGTTGAGACAGAAGATGCAGAACCTGACAATAAGCTAAAAAAGTTCTGAAGAGAAAGGCAACAAGACAGACAATTGAGACCATCATCTGCAAAAAATGTCTAGTGAGGAAATCAAGAGTAACTGAAATGTCATGATACTCAATCTGCCTTATGTGTCTTGTGCACAATGTAAGATAGGAAACAAACATACTCTCTTTATGTACTGCAAAACTTCTAAGAGTTTTCCAGGAAACCTACTGTACAAATAGAGATAAGAAGCACTATTTGAATGGCAAGAAAAATATCCAGTTCATACAAAAAGTTTCAGATTACTAATTCTGAAAAGAAAAGGGTTTTTTCCCCCATATATTTTAAATCAGTATGTCCTGATGTGGGGAACTATAATCTTACACACTGCAATGTATTAGGCTATGTACAGAGGATAGCACATTTGAAATCTTTGCCGCTTTGAATTTTAACACATCAGAGCTTGAACATTATCAACACTCTCTTTTTTTGTTTCTTAAGACATCCAATTTCTCCTCATCCATGCATTCCTCCTATTTCTCCAGAGCATTTTAGAAAAAAAAAAAGTCAATAGAGAAATGAGTATTGCATCATTTCTTAAATTAAAAACCAAGGTAGTTAAACCTAGTAGCTCATTACCACTCTTCTGTCATAGTGTCCTTGTCATACCAGTCCTTTGCCCCTGATTAACTTTAGTAATGTCCCCTATTTTCCTGCATCAGTTTTTATAGATATGATTTATATGCAGAACAAATGCATTTAGAAGCACACACCAGAGTATTCTCATGTATTAAGATCCTAAGTGAAACACCTGACCAATTACTGTTTAATACTGAATATTTAAATTTTCCCTCATTTCATGAGTGAAAGCAACTGTATCGGGTTTCTGTGGCAAGGTCTCGGTAGTGGGGGGGCTACAGGGGTGGCTTCTGTGAGAAGCTGCCAGAAGTTTCCCTGTGTCCACCACTGGCCAAGGCCAAGCCAATCAGCAACAGTGGAAACGCCTCTGTGATAACGTATTTAAGAAGTAAAAAAAACCCGGCTGCCGCTCACTAGCCGGAGAGAGAAGAGAAGTGAGAGGATGCAAGAGAAAACAGCCCTGCAGACACCAAGGTCAGTGAAGAAGGAGGGGGAGGAGGTACTCCAGGCACCGGAGCAGAGATTCCCCTGCAGCCCGTGGTGAAGACCATGGCAAGACAGGCTGTACCCTGCAGTTCATGGAGGTCCATGGTGGAGCAG
>NW_009259685.1:5540551-5566726 GCF_000687185.1 Egretta garzetta
AGAGATGACATGTGATGAACTGACCTCAACCCCTGCACCACTGGAGGGAGTAGGTAGAGAAACTGGGAATGAAGTTGAGCCCAGAAAGAAGGGAGAGGTGGGGAGAAGGTTTTTAAGGACTAGCAGTTTTTCTCCTCTCCTTCTCTGATTTTGAATGATAATAAATTAATTATTTTCAAGTTGAGTCTGTTTTGCCCGTGATGGTAACTGATAAAATGATCTCTCCCTGTCCTTATCTCGACCCATGAGCCTTTTGATTTACTTTTCTCTCCTATGTCCAGTTAGAGGGGAGTGATAGAGCGGCTTTGGTGGGCCCCTGGTGTCCAGCCAGGGTCAAACCACCACAGCAGCTTTCTCAGAAATGTTGGTATTGGTTGCTTTTAGAGGTAAGTAAGAGTAGATTTCAAAAGACCCTACTGGAAAGATGACAGGGAGCAGCAAAAAACAGTGGCTCCTCATGGAGGGGGGAGCCAGCAGAACCCATCGGTCAGGGACCATCCCACAGCTCCATCCAGGAGCAGGGCAGCTGGGGGGATACTGGGGAACCCACCAGCCCTGGGCACTGGGCACCTCCCTGGGGATGGGGACAGGTGGGCCAGGATGTGGGCCCAACTCGGCAGGCCCCGTGGAGAGACAGGGCAGGGCCATAGTGAACTGGAGACCGGCCCTGCTATGGTATAGCTGGACAGGACTGGGCAGGGACAGTCAAGGCTGGTGGCACCCCTAGGGCCATCACAACTTGCACAACATCATCAGCAAGACCTGTAAACAGGAGGACATGATGGGTTTTGGTTTAAATCTTCCAAGTTTCAGAGTCATCTAACAAAATGTTATCTGCTACTTGTAAATCCTGTAACATCAAGTTAAAGGTCTTCACATTTATTTGTTTTCCAGTATAAGAAATGCATTGATTTACAATGGCTTCACTAACAGGCAATGTCTCATTAGAGACTAGAAGTAGAAAAACAGCTGTAAGGCTGAACACGGAATATATAGGCTGTTGAATGGGGTGGGTGATTTAGCAACAGCAGCCATAAATAAGGCCAAAGTATTCATTGTTGTCTTTGCCTCAGTCTTTGCCAAGATCTGCCATACCTCTGTGATTACTAAAAGTGGCCATGGAGATTTACCAGCAGTGCATGAGGACTCAGATAGGGATTACCTGAGAGAATTAAACCCACACAAGTCCATGGGATCCAAAAGGATTACAAGGCTGCTCTCTATCTTTCAAAGCTCATGGAGATCAAGTGGTCCCCCATGACTGGAGAAGGCCAAATGTTGTATCTGTCTTCCGAAAAAGTCAGCGAACTCCACGTCTCACTTTGATAGCTGGAAAAAATCACAGAGCAAGTCTTTTTCTATTATGTTTCTTGGCTTCTACATGGAGTAGATAAGATGACTGGGAACAATCAGCACAGATTTACTAAGTGTAGATTGTCATCGAGGATAAAATTACTAAATTTATAGATGAAAGAAGAGCACTGGATGTCATTTACCTTCAACTTTAGAAAAATGCTTGACTGTCACAATATTCTTGTATGCAAGTTATGATGTTATTATCTGGATAGGTAGGCAATTAGATGGGAAAAAACTGCTTGGATGATCCATCTCAGAAGACAGTAGATAGCTCATCATACTGTATCTGGAAGCTAGTAACAAGTAGAGTGCCATAGAGGTCTATCCCAGGACCTGTCCTTTCTAATTTTTACCAATGACTAATATTCTAATATTTACCAATGACTTGGAGGAAAGTGTTGCATGAACTCTCATCAAGTTTGCAGATGACATCAAATTAGGAGAAACAGCTGATATGCTTAAGAACTGGACTTCTGTTAAAAGGGACCTAGGCATACTGGAGGAATGGGCCAACAGGAACTTTATTAATTTCAACAAGGACAAATTCAAATTCAAAGTCCTACACCTGGGAAGGAATAAGCCCTTGCAACAATGCAGGCAGGGGAGTGACTGGCTGGGGAACAGCTGCCCTGAAAAGGATCTCAGGTAGAGAGCCAACAGTATGCCCTGACATCAAAAAAAAAAAGTCACGGTATCCTAGATTGTATTATCAGGAGTTATTATTATAGCTAGTAGGTAAAAGCACTTGATAGACCACATCTCAAATACTGCATCCAGTTTTTTCCCCCTCAGTACAAGACAGACATTGATAAACTGGAGCAAGTTCAGCAGAGTTCAGTGGAGAGCTACCAAGATGGTCAGGTGTCTGGAGCATCTGCCCCACTAGTAGAGGCTGAGCTAATTGGGCTTTTTCACCCTGGAGACAAGAAGGCTTCAGAGGAACCTAGTTGCAGCCTTCTAATATCTACATGGAAGTCACAAAGATGATGGAGCCAGGTTCTTCACAGTGATACATGGCAGGAAGAAGAAAAACAGCAAGAATGAGTTGAAATGAGAGATTGAGACTGGCTAAAGGGAAATTTTTTTTCACCACGAGGACAGACAAGCATTGGAACATGTTACCTCAGAAGGGTTGTGCAGCCTCCTCCTTTGGAGATTTTCAAGACAGAAGTGGATAAAGCCCTAAGGAACATGGTTTGAACTCATAGCTGACCCTACTTTGAACATGAGGTTGGACTAAAAGCCTGGTTAGGTCCCTTCCAAACTGAACTATCCAATGATGCTATGATTATATTTTCTGTCTAGTACAGAAGGTCTCGAAAACTCTCTACACCAAGGCTTTTGACTTCTTGCAAGAACTGTCATGAGACAGTCCTACAATTCTTTTCCAGAATATGCTACATCATATATCCCCTTGACCAGTCAAAATTGGAAATCACAGCTGAATCACAGAATTACAAAATCACTGAGGTCAGAAGGGACCTCTCAAAATGTCTAGTCCAATCCTTCTGCTCAAGCTGTGTCAGCTACAATAGGTTGCCCAGGAAAAGCAACATATGCAAAGAAATTTTTCACTCACTCTTCTATTAAAGAAAAGTTCTCTCCTCTCAGGAAACTCTTGTTTAAAAGAAAAGCCATAGCATCCAGTGTCTTCCTCACCTGCAAATACCAAGAGAGAAATCAATCCATCTTCTCTTTTCCTCTGAATAGTAGCAAAAATATACTGAACACTGCTAGCACAAATTTGGTGAAGTCCCAGGACTGTGCAAGACTGACAGAAGATGACTGAAGCAAAGACAGATATTTCCTACAAAACCAAAATGGGCCTGATCTCTTCAAGTTCTGATTTAATGTGTCTAAGCAAAATTTTGGGGGCTTACTTTCTTTTAGCTCATTTAAACCTAACTGCAACATATGTAGCTGAAGTTGAGAAATCCTTCATCGAACAACCAGAGATCCTTCACAGAGCAACAAAAAGTAGTGACAGGGGACCCTAAGCTGGAATTGTCAAATGCTGCAGTAGGACAGTAGATCAGGACTTTGTTGAAATTGAAATGTTACCAAGGACTTGATACACATTTCTGCAGTTGTCTTCATATATTTGGAATGACAGTTTCTGCCCATCTTAATATAGGCATAGGAGAAAGTAAGAAAGCAATGAATTAAATAATATGGAGGCAGGAATAAGGAGTTTCCCTAAAGTTATTTGGGAAGGTGAATTTTAAATATACTAAAGAATAAAACTATAACTTGCTAGACATTCAAACAGTATATTTCTCCCTCAAAAGGGGTTACACTTTCTCACCTCAAGTGCCCAATGATTCACTTAGGAACTGATTAACTTTTAATTTCATAATCTCTAGTCAATATTTCATCCAGAATAGAGAAAGTTATCATTGTTTTATTAAAGATCTGGAGATTTACTCGTTTGCTTTCATAATTCAGGGGCTATAATTATAATTTACATGTCAATTAATTCTGCTGGATCTACCACGTAATACAATGTTTCCTAAATGAATTACAAATATAGACTTTATAATACTTCTAGGACTCTCTTCCAAGGTAAAGTTTCCTAAGGTGTCACTATCTTCCTGGAAAAATCTTACCTTAGCCAAAGACTAATCTCTAGCATTTATGGAGTTATGCCTCTTCCTCATTAAAATAGAAGTTATCTATACCAATAAAGCAGGTTATCCCTGCTTCTCTCCTCTGGAGATGAAATACCGCTGCTGCTGCCAATAGAACTCTGCATTTATATGCCTTTGTCTCAAAGCTAATATATCTTTTCTCCACCAACTATATTAAGATAAAAGGGAATTGATTTTCAAGAACATGAAGGACAAAAAGTTAATCAGGAATAGTCAGCAGGGACTTAACAGGTGCAAATCACACTTGACCAACCTGATTGCCTTCTACGAAGAAATGACTAGCTGTACGAACCAAGGGAGAGCAGTGGATATGATACACCTTGGTTTTTGTAAGGCTTTTAACACAACCTCCCACAACACTGATTTGGAAGCTGAGAAACTATGGGCTGACTGGACTGTTAGATATGTTGAAAAATTGGCTGGACACTGGGCTCGTGGTAATCAATGTCTCAAAGTCCAGCTGGCAGTCAATAACAAGATGAGAACCACAGAGTTGCTTCTGGGTCTAACACCATTCCTTATCTTCATCAGCAACCTGGGTTATGATGAAGAATGCACTTACCAGAAAATGTGAGGACAGTACTAAATGGAGGGAAAGTTAATAAACTGAGTGGTGGAGTTTTGATTCGCAGCAGTCTTGAGAAACTTGTGAACTAGGCCAACAGGAATTTCCTGAAGCTCAATGAGGAGAACTGAAAAGCTCCGAGCCTGTGGCAGAATAACCTCATGCACAAATACAGCTGGAAACTGGCTGCATGAGTGACAGTCTTGCTGAAAGGACCAGGGGCCATGGTGGATGCCAATGTGAATAATAGCCACGGTGCAGTCTCCCTGTGAAGGTTGCAAGCCAATACCGGGCTACATTAAGAAAAGTGTAGCCATCAGGTCAAGGGAATTACTGCATTGAAGAGGCCATACCTGGAAAGCTGTGTTGAGAACAGAAAGCTCTGCAGTTCATGAAGGATGCTGAGAAGTTGAAGAGGGCCCAGTAGAAGGCTATAAAGACGGTCAGCACTTGACCCATTAGAAGAGATTGAGAGAGCTGGGCTTGTTTAGTCTGGCAAAGAGGGTGATCTAATAACAGCCTACAGCTACTTGAAAGGTAGCTGCAATGACAACAGAGACAACCTCTTATCAGATGGCCTCCAGGGGTCACTGCCAAAGAAAGTTTCAATGATTCTGTGAAAACCTGTGAAATAAATCACCCTGGCCAGTGTAACTTGCTTTTCACTATAATGCTTAGAAGGGTTATGAAATATGCCCTTTGTTCATGAAGCACCATGTAACCAAATTAGAGAACGGACTGATCTGAAATGGCAGGATCTCCCTTTACATTACCTAAATGAAGAAACAATGTTAATGGTTTAGGACAATACTTCACCTATTTAGGAACCGCATGCATTTACTGAATTACAAACCAACACTGAAAGGCATTTTTTCATAAGCAGATTGTGGCCTAGACTTTCATCAGAAAACAGCACGAAATGCCATTCCCTTTCTGTACACCTGGATGTATTAAACATTTTTTGGTTTTATAAACATGGCAGCTTCAATACAAGAGTGCCAGAAGTGTCTAGTGTTTGCCCAGAGAAAAGAATTATTAACATTATCCCCCAACCTTTTGTCAGCCCTCCTATGCAAGTATTTTTTACTTCTTTTAAATGAGACTGAAAATAGTCTGCCTCCAAAAAAAAAAAAAAAAAAGACTTAAAGAATTAATAAACTATGAATTAAAAAAAGTTAATTTAAATCTGTAAGAAAGTAAGGAGATGCTGAATTTTGTTCATGTTTTTCCAACACAAGCATGGCACACTGTTGCATTCCCACTGCCAAGTAATAAACATGTACCGCTGAACTTGGCTTTTCCTTCCTGACTACAAAGGAAACCGCTGGATACGGTGCCTGCCCTGGCAAGCTGTCTTTTAAAAAGCCTGCCTCCTACCATGCACATTATTTAATATTTGCATATGCATTTGGCATAATACTGGAATAAGAGGTTTTGCCTAATATTGCTTAGTGATTTCAAATAACAGAAAAATAGAAATGTAATTGTAAACTGCATTAATTGGTGGGATCCACCTTATCTCCTTCAGCAAAAGTTTTCTTTTTTAATCATTGCACTAAAATTGAACCACTCATCTTTAATAAAGCCAATGAGCTACTCAGTACTGCTGCTGCAGCCATTTGGTCTTACTGAGTTCAATAGTATATCTAGCTACATAATGAGAGCATCCAGGGATAAAAAAGCCAGTTTGTAGTGGAATTATAAAATACAAAAACGGCTCGGGGACAAATCCAGGGAAGTCACAGGGAATATTCAGAACTGGTAAAAAGATACTGAATTCACTGCACATGTCTCTATTAATAAATTAAAGAAGGGCAGGGCTAGGGCTCAGACACCAGCCTACACCCATCCATAACATTTAACTGCTAACATGTATACTCCATCAACAGTTGGCAATCAGTACTCTCCCAGACAGGGGGAGATTAAGTACAGTCTGCAGAGTAAGACGGGTCAAGGACTGTGCGTTACAGATGCATAAATACACTATGGTCCATTTTAGTTTCTACGATGGGCACAACCCTTGAGTCTACAAGAAAGCTGCTAAGGACAACCATCAGCACTGTCCTCTCCCATACCCCAATATCACAAAGGATATCAAAACCACAGATAGTATCAGGTAGCACCAATGCACCTAGTTTGTCCTTACTCCCAAACTAGTTCTCTGCTGCTCTTTATTCTGCAGCATATATTCACTATGGCACTTAACCCCTCCTTCAAGGAGCAATGGGTACGTCTGGCATTCACTACTGTAACACCTCACATAGACGTTCTTGACAAATCCAAAATACAGAGCCTGGATACTGCTGGCAGTGCAGCCACAGCAAAAAAGAGCCAAGCTCAGGCCAGTGGGCTGAGTTTTTAACCAGTTGCCATCATGGCTTTCCTGCTGCAGCTATAATGTTGATAGCAGAGCTAAGCAGCTTCTAGCTAGCTCGGACTCATTCACCCCAACTGCAGCTGCGGCAACACAGACATACCACAAAGTCCAGCACTCAGAAGCCATATGGATCTTCAAAAGCTTTTCTCGGCTGCTGACCAACCCTGGAGTCCAGGCTGGTTGGAGCCCGTGAGTGGGCATGTACAGAACAGCCCACATCCCACTCTTGCCAAACAGAAGCTGGGGTCACATCCAGGCCCCAGCAGGGTTGACAGAGATCCCCAGTAGCACCTTCTGGGGCTCAAACTGTACCCAAATGCTGAACACACCCAGGGGGTCAGCCCCACAAGTGAACAGGCAGGGGCAAGATTCCCACCTCTCCCACGCCAGAGGGGTTTTCTCCAGCAATGCTGGGCAGAGGTGAACTAGTTTTAAACGTGTGCATATACAGTCATACAGCCTTGGCAGGAAAGGCACTGAATGTCCTCCCAAAGCAGAACACCCAGAAAGGTATGGTGTACCTTAAAAAATATTGCAGTCCCCCTGCCTAAACCCAGTGTGCCTGGGCAGGTCTGAGTAGCAATAGAGGAAAGGCAAATTTTTCCCAGGGTATTGATACAAATGCTCCACTCACTGTTAATATTTCAATAACCATAACTTCATGCCGTAAAGTCCCATCAAACTGGTAAAATTCAGTAAGTGGTACACTACTTGGTTTAACTGACTCAAAAAAAAAAAATCTAAACCTGCTAGCATTTTAACACTCTAAAGAGCTTTCGGAGTGATGCTTGCTTCAATAAACCATCTCCTGCAGTTCTGATACTAAAGTTTTTATTACTTTCATGTAAGTAGATAAAAACAAGTTAAGCTGCTGAGTTATGAGAGAGCACCAATGATGTCTGATTTTTTCATTTTCCTTCTAATAAAATAAAAATATAGCAATTCCATGCAAAAATGGAAAAAAAAATGCCACATGCCTAGGATTTTAAATGGTATCATCATACTTCTGTGAAACAGGATCTTAACTAGAAGAGGCTATTCAAGAGTCCCACTCACAATATTAAAAAAAAAAAAATAAAAGCTCCATTTTACTCAGTGGGGATTGGTACTTGCTTCATAAAAAACCCTCTTATTTAAGCTGACGTGAAACTATTTTGTTAAGGCTTAAACAGCTGTCCTATTAAAACATTAGTTTCTCAGCTGGATCAAACTAATTTGACTTGCAATAAGTGGGAGGAACAGTTTAATTAGCACTATTGAATATACTCTGCACCAGACTAGATCTTCTTCTCAGCATCAGGCAGAACTCATTAAAAAAGATAACTCAACCTTTTGCTCATAATTACCTTTAGAAGACCAGCACTTGAGACAATTTTCTAATTGCAGAAGAGGAACTGCACAAAGCTACCATTCAAAAGCATCTATTAATTTAGTTTTATTTTCTGCTCAGCCTTCCAAAACTAATTATTTAACACTGAGGTTAGGAAATTAGAGAGTGAGCCTCAAGAGGGATGGGGCAGAAGGTTTCCTAAAAAAATAGCATTTGAGCCTTGAGGTGGAAAAAAGATTCTAAAAAATAGCTTTTGTGAAATTCCATAAGAAAAAAGGCCCCCCAAACAAATGCTGTAAAGGGCATGCACTTCAGAATTGTTTTTGTCTTCACACAGACGTCTTACAAGATTGGAGAGTTACATGGCAGATGAAATTCACTGTTGATAAACGTAAAGTTATGCATATGGAAAGAGGTTTGACATACAGAGTGACAGGCTCGGAGCTGACCATAACTATCCAGAAAATAGAACTCAGATTTGCTCTGTGACAGTCAGTAGCAGCCATGAAAGCAATCACTGGTATCACCTCTGATAAAGAGAACAACAACATACATAGACAGAAGCATAAAGATAGGGTTTCTCTACATTCATTATCTAAAAGGCATGCTCTGACCTCACAGTACACACATAGCAATGTGCGTACAAGATACCGTGTGGAGCCACCATTTTAAATTAAATCTTAAAATAGATTTTGTGACTGAGGAAACTACTTTCACACAAAGTAATTCATCACCATCTAAATGGCCAGCATAAGGTTCATACATCAATGTTCCCCCTGGTTACCCTTAATCCAGACGGTATCTGGAGGAAAGGGCATTAGAGTTACTCCAGTAACCATGTCAACAAATGTTTTCCATTACAGGAAGCAATCCTTACACCAAGTTTAAGACTTGCTTTGCCTCCACCCAAAGCACAGCCAAAGATCAAACTAAGGAGTCTTAACAGAACAAAGGACCTTGGCAGCACCTCTTAGAGGATCCTCAGCATCTCTAAATCAGCAGGTCATCTAGCGAGTGCTCTGTTTCCCTGCCTACAAGAATGATTTCCCTTCCTTAATCCCGCAAATCTCCACCTTACTGTCATCCCACTGTGGAGGTCTTTATAAACACCACTTACTGTTACTACAGTTGCATCATAGATGGGAGGCAACTATTAAGAAATGTATAAGCACCTTCTAAAAGGCCACTTCCTCTTTGCTAACTTACTTTGGTAGCATCTTGACCTATAAATTTATTGGCAATCAATTCTTGTTTCACTGCATAACTTCAGGTATCGGCTTCTTGATGTTTAAAAGAAACAAGGTAATACGTAACGTTGTTCATTACCAGGTGCTACAGAATCCTGCAAATCTTTCAAAGGTTATCGCTTTCTGTAATGAACAACAAAGCAAGTCTACACGTCTAAATTAGGCCTCAGTACCGGCAGCAGCGTTCAATACATTCAATAGCTACAGTAATATTACTGTTTACAATTACCAAATCTGTTTAATCGACTACTTTCATGTAAGCATCAATAAGGATGATTAAGTGGGGGCATCACGGAAAACGCCTCTCTGATTTAAAGGTTTGAGAAGAACAACCATGATGGCTAAGGCACCTGCAATAGGGAAAATATTGAATAGTAATGAGAAGTATGGAGACTGATAAAGAATCAGCACTGGCTGGACGATACCAGTTCCGATCCTCAGATACAGTCTCACCAGAACCATGCACAGGAATCCTGTTGCTCAATTAAGTATTGCCCAAAACCCATACAAATTATATCTTGTATGTTACCTGTCCAAAATCAGCAAAAGACAACAGTAATCTCTTGCAATATATTACTTAAATTTTAGCAAAGAATTCTGTCTTCCTTAGACAATCAAGATGGATTTATATTTTTCATTTTACCTCATTAATTCTAGTTTTTCTTTACCATGTCTTTCATACAAACCCCAAGAAATCCATTCATAAAATAATACTGTCCCATGGAAAGGGTCTCAGATTTGCCTGGTAAAAATAACTACTAGCCAGGAAGCCTATGGCTTGATGGTATTTTCATTGAGTTTAGCATATCTTTCCTTTAATTCCATGGCTGAAAGGGCTCCTCATTCAGACCAACATGACGGACATCAAAAGCAGCCTTTTTCCACTCAGAAATAGACTTGGAATCAGTTAAGCCAGGCCTAAGCTTTTGATATCTGTCTCAATCACACCACAGAAAAGCACAGGAAAATTACTCTGTACTACAGAGGAGGGTAAGATTTGTTCTTAAATGAAAGACAGAGAAAATGCAATTTAAGGAAACCCTAACTATAAAAATAGGTAATGTGTTATGACAAAAGCACAGGAATTGTATCTAGAAAAAAGCACTTTTTATAGCTGCAATTCAATTATTATGAAGTATCTTAAGGTGAGGCTTGAATATAAATGGAAAGAAGCAAGATTAAAATCTGAATCATAAAATTTACTATATTTTATGGTGTTTCACCAGAATTACATCTAGCAAAATAGTGAATTACATAGTTTCACATTCATATGTAGATTTGCTCTATGAATTTAACCACAAGAAAACTTATGGTAGACCCTAAATAAAAGTCTCTCTTTTAAATTCAAGACTATCTGTAGCACCCAAGTGATTTAAAAATTAGTATGATTCAGAATTGTTAAAGGAAGAAATCTATGTAGGATTAATACAAGAAACACATTTCAAAAGTTCACATTTCAAAAGCTCTTCATCAATTAGTCTGTGCACTGCTATCCCTCAGAGCAGCATGCACATGAACAGTATTCCATATGAACAGAAATATTATTAAATGAGTATCGCTATTAGGGGAAAAAAAAATATTGCTTTTTCTGTAAATGTGTCTCCACTTCCCCCCTATGAAAGAATAAAGACATGAAGAAAAACATGCTTGCAATAAATTAAAGCCCCAGATAAATCTAAAAATAATTATTATATGAATCTTCCAACACGTACAGGCCCAAAGGATTTCTCAGCTCTGAGGAAGCTCAGAAAAAAATCTTTCAGTCTATTAACCTCTTGCAGGGTAAAGAACATTAAATGCCTGAGAGGCAATCAAGACTTAATTTATTTGGGCACCACCTTCTGACAATCTTAAAGAATGCTTCTGCTCAAGACACAAAAGTATCTATTAAGTAATGAGTTTCCAAATCTTCTTATTCCTCCTTTTTTTGTTTTCTTTTTAAACCTCTTCACCTGTCCCCACATTACCTGATACAGAGGGCATTTATTCACTTCAGTGGGCCGTGGATCAGGCTTTTAATCACATGATCACCTAATGTAAATATTCCCCATAATAAAATGGTGCAAAAATACTGAGCCTGATTTTCCTCCTCCTAGTTCCTTCTTCTCTCTGTAGTCACACCAGTACTGTAAATCAGACCAGCAGACAGAAGCTCTCCCTGCCTGCTGCTCCAGCAGGGTTGGGAAGTAGTGGGGGAGCAGCTGCTCCCTGGGGAGACGTATGGGATCTGCAGATGGACTTTCTGTGAGCAGACCTGTGTGTCCTCCAGTGGAACTGGTGCAAACACCTTTCTCCACCCTGGCAGCAGCTCCCTGCATGAAATGATTAAAGTGTTTGGGGACCAGTTGTGTCTTCTTGGGACAGGTGAAATACAGTCTCACTCTGGGCTTGTGCTGTACAAACAGGACTGAAATACCGAAAAAGGGTTTTTGTTCAAACAGTTTATTAGCAAGTCTAATTAAGCTCTACTTCTAACCAACTCTACTAAAATCTACTATCAATGCTGTCAGACACTACTGACTTGCTACTAACTATCTGGACTCTCTCTAGCATGTGCTGCGCTGCGGTCCAACACCATTGCCTGTACCTGCAGTGTTGGGGCTGCGGGTGCAGGTTGGGCAGTCGGGGACTGTTGGGCTTTGGCGTTGGGGTGGGCTTGGCAGAGGCAGAGCTGAGGCTGCTGCCAGCAGGGGCTTTATAAACCATAAAGGCAGCAGGGAGGCAGGCCATCCCCAGGGGTTTCTGGCTGCACGGGTCCAAAGGTGGGATGCCCTGGCTCATGTGGAAAAGTTGCAAACCATGGTGGACAGGCATAAGCAGCACGCTGGAGGCCAGCCAGGGTTTGGCTGCTGTGTGCTGGTAGAAAGAAGGTGAGAGGGATGACCCTCTTGCTGCCTGTTGCTCCAGCAGGCTCTGGAAGTGTGGGAGCAGCTGCCTGTGGAGATGCATGGGTGCTGCCACAGCCATGAGGTGCTTCAGCCCATCACTTGGTGGGTGTGGTCATCATGGGCTGAGACACCTGTGTGTTGCCTGCAGGTTGACCATCTGGGCTTCTTGAGGGCTGCCTTTCATCCATCTCCACATCCTACCCCAATGCAGCTAGGGCTTTCCACTTGAATCCAACTCTTCTCTTGCACCTCTCCAGCAGGTGGTGCTGCCACAGCCATGAGGTGCTTCAGCCCATCACTTGGTGGGTGTGGTCATCATGGGCTGAGACACCTGTGTGTTGCCTGCAGGTTGACCATCTGGGCTTCTTGAGGGCTGCCTTTCATCCATCTCCACATCCTACCCCAATGCAGCTAGGGCTTTCCACTTGAATCCAACTCTTCTCTTGCACCTCTCCAGCAGGTGGGAATGCTCTCTGTTAAAGTTGGAGTTATAGTAGTAGAGCAACTAAGAAAAGCAAAGGAGAGGAGTTAGTTGCTGCCATGTAGAGACTGGAAAGCTCCAAGCTGTGAAAACTAAGACTTTGAATCACAAAAGACAAACATCAATACTGAAAAGGACTGTCACGGGCATTAGAAAACCAAAGCTCATGCTAACATGTTACAAAACAGTTCTGTTAAGTCATCGACACCCCTGGTTTTTTGCCATCCAGCAGCTGAGCAGCGTAGGATTTTCAAAAGCATAAGAGCTGGTTTTGAAAGCCAAATGCTACTACTTTTCAGCCACTTGAGTGTGGAATGAGCACGCAGATAATACTATGATCCTTAGATGTATCTTCCTGGCATTCAGCAGGTACCACAGGAAGATTTCAGATTTGGTACAGCAACACACATAGCAAATACATTAAAGAAATCAGGTTAAGCTGAGTCTGTCTTTCCACTGAACAGTTTCAATCTAGACAGATATAACTGAAATGCATCTTATCTACATTTCTACTAGTCAGACAGACTAACTTAAAACTTCCTGAAAACAACCTGAGAAGGAAGTTAAAACCAGACCACTCACTACCATCCTCTTCTCCTACATTGCAAGGCCTTATCTTACGTGAATGTCAGTTGGTTGATGTGCAGAGCAACTGCTGTACCTTGCTGTGAGCAGAAACTGCTGCTTCTTCTGCCAGGAATTCAGGAAGTGAGGCCGATCTTTCAAAATCCCATTGCATTTTGATGAGTCCATAGAGGTTGAGCTGTCAAATGAAACTTCTTATGCTCTTGGTTGCAAAAACACATGTAGGTCCCGCCCTGCCCAGCACTTCCTGTCTGAAGAGTCTTCATTGATGGCAACGCATTTTCTACCCTCACTCCACCAAATGGACATAAACTGGTTGTTTTCCACCATTTTCCAAAGCATTTTTGGAAATGAGAGGGATGAGCAATTGTTGGCTTCAGCTGTGCTCTTATTAGAAACAGGAAGAACTCATTAGATCTCGTGCTTATCACTGCAAGGTTCTGGCTCCTCCTTTATCGGTCATACGGCAGCATCCCAGAGTGCTCTTTCCTCCTGTCCTGGAGGGCCAGGAAAAGTCATCTCTGCTGATCCACGTATTGTCATATGAATGCAAAGAGCAGCTGCAAGTATGTAGGAAGAAGGCCCTACTAGGCATAGGAGAAGGTTGTCCAAAACACAGAGAAAGGGTTGGATAAAAAGAGGAGGGGAATTTATCCAGTCCTCAGCTTTTTCAGATAGTATAAATATGTGGAAGAAAACAGCAGGAAGAAAACCTTTCCTGAAAAATCAGAAAGAAAAAAGAAAGGAAAACTATTAGGCAAAGAATCTACAGGATTTTACAGCATCAGTTTACACCTTTTCACTGTGGTAATGCAACGCAGAAGCATCATCTCCAATACAGAGAACCCCTTTCCTGACATCTCCTGCTCTAAAGCAGCAAAGGTGCCACTTCCAAACACAAGGCAGGAGTTAGGGCCAACCTGTTTTCCTCTAACTCCTTTTTACCACGGACAGAGACAAAAAGGCAGTGCTCACACGGAACCAACTCCACTTCCAACCATTAGATGCTCCACATTGAAGAAACGACCACAAGCCAGCCACTGCTTAAACCAATGCTGAAGGGAACAACTGTCTCCTTAGTCATCTTAGTTGCAAGACAGCTGTGAGCCTGCTCTTTGCTGTGATTCAAGGAACAGCCCAGCTAGAAAGTCCAGGTTTCAAAGACTAATTTCTCCAGAGCATCCATAGTCCAAGAAAATCTGTCAAATGTCTTTTTAAATGAGAACTATTGGTCCTGTACCAACACCAACTGTTTCATGTTTTAAATAGTGTAATCATTGACATCAGAGCTGTATTACCAAAATTTGGTAATTCAGACCGAGTGGTGATATTTATGCCAGCTAAGGAACAGCTATAAAATCTACAACTAGTGTTTCTGGCATAGATTACATGACACATGCAATACAAGGGGAAACAGTTTATGAAACAGCTGAACAAATGGGGGACTGGGGGCGTTGCCCAAGAGGAATTAGAATGTGCAACCAGAAAAGCAGCAAACGCACTAAACTCCCAAGCCAGGGAAAAAGATATTGACATCATGATAATAATTACAGCTGTTAACCACTCTAGTGCCAGAAAAAAGCATTCAGTTCTTGCCTGAGGAGCCCAACACTCCTGTGCTTCTGTAGCGAAGATCATGACTGTGGCTGAATAGAAATAGCAACAAGGTCCTATACAAAGATATACCCAAAACACTTAAAGAAATCAAATGTATATTGAGGACCTGAAAGAGACCTGGAAGAGTACAGGCATTTCATACAGGGTTTTTAGAAAAATACTTTTAGATAATGTTTATACTGTACAGGAGTAGACTTTTAAACATCATCTGACATTGCTAAAATGTTCATCTAATACTAGAAAGGCAAGTGTGAAACCAACCTATTATGAAGGTTCACAGATGATACAGTGTTTATCTCTCTGGACAACAAGTGCCAGGTTAGAGTGTAAATCCTGGAAAATGAGAAAGGAGCAAAGTTTTAGGGAATGTTTTCCAGAATGTTTGGGTCAACACAAGTCAAATATTCCCAAGTGAAACTGTAACTTGGTCAAAAATACAGTGTAGTAGGCCTGGGGGAAGGAGATAATTTTGTAACAGTGGTGAAAAGTGCAGGTTAAAGTCCATGGTCATTGCCATGAAAAGGAATATAGCCCTTTAGAAGGTACTTAGACAAAATAATAATTTTAAAAGATCAATGCAAAGTTTTATGTTAGCAGAATTGAGAAAGCCTTGAAAAAATCTGCCTTGCCAAATTGCATTTGCTGTCTACAAAACGTAGCTAATCTTAGCGGAAGCAAAATTGTCCATAATGGTGAAGAGTAAAAAGAGAAACTACTTGTATTTCATAATTCTCCTACTGCCATGTTAGAAGAAAATATGAACCTTACATAAAGAAGAGAGCTGAACAAAGAATTTGAGTATATTCTGATTTACTTGCTTCCAGGAGAGTATGGGGTTTAGCACAATATTTTATTTTTTTTTTTTTACATAGTATGCATAGCAGGTACGTGGTGTGTACAATTTACACCTTTAAAATGTTATCCACTGTAACATTTTCATTACAATCCAGCATTTGACTGAAATCTCTGAAGGTTGATCAAAAAGCTGTGGGGAAAGGAACTGCCCAGCTTTTCTTCCCCTTTCTCTGTGGAACCTCCTGTTTGTTCTCCCACCTCTTGCTTTTGATGGTGTAGTAACTGTGCATTTTGTCAAGTCCAGCAGAGTCCTAGGGAAAGTTTATAACTCAGATCCACAAAAGCCTGACCTTTGTAGGAGACTCTGTAAGTCACTTGTTGCTTGCAAATCTAGGGAAGAGCATGGTGATCATGCTAGTTGTTTCTGTGGCATTAGGAATGCACCGGGATGCAAGAACTGGGCAAAACCTATGTAGACACTCATGTGGGGTGTCATGGATGGGGCTGCTTGGATGAAACACCCCAAGCTGTCATCAACTACTAAACACTGTGGAAAATTATTAGGAAGGATGGATTACATAGTGGAGGTGAGGGCAGGCACGCCTCTCCTGGAGGTCAGAATGGCTCTCTGGAGGTAGACACGACTGAGGTGGGTTTGTGAGCCATCCTGATGGAGGGCCAGAAGAAAAAGACAGTCTAGTACAAGGCTGAGGAAGAAATTGCTTTAGTTTCATTTTCATTTGGCAAATCCCTTGTTATTGCAGGGGCCCAGGCTACATGTGGGCAGCATCATTTGTCTCTCCTGCTCCCTCCTTATGGCATGCTATTGGTATCATCTCTTGTGTTAGAGGCATTCAGCTCCCTGTGAGGCTGGGGAAGTCTCTGGGCATGGAGTGGAAGAGTCCTGGGGCAGATGCTCTTGTGGGCATTAGTAGAGGAAAAGCTTTGCTGTAAGGCTTCCTGCAGTTTCAGGGAGAGCTGTGTTGGCGGCTCCCATGTCCTCTTCCCATCTTGTGTGTGTCAATATAGTTCAAAACAGAGAACTGGTTTGTTTTACCTAGACCTCTGCATTTTATTTCTTCTCAGTCTCACAAAGAAATACAAACTATCATCTCGGTCACTGGCACATCTCGCTGATGTAAAAGTATCAGGGCAGACTAAATGAAACCAGAAAGAAATCTCCAAGTCCCATTGCCAGGCCCTTCAAAACCAGTCTTCTTCCTGTAGCAGTAATACTTAATGTATAAGTCACCCAGAACACCTAGGTAAAGTGAATGGTGAAAACCATGCTGAGAAAATACTAAGAGAGATCCTTTTCTCTTGGGTGTTTTTGCCTTCACTTACCTCTACAAAAAATCCTTTTGAATGCTGAGCTGGGACCAGAGAATGGTGTTGAAGGGTAAGGTTAGTAAATCCAAACTTTTTTAAGGAAAGTGAGAAAACACAGAGGTAGCATCAAATTACTCTCAGATAACAGCTTCCCTGATGTCTATGAAAGTTTCCATGTACTGAAGTGGGGAACACAAGCAGAATTTGTAAAACACTGAGGCATCCTGCTGTTGCACCTTGGCGCATGGCAACGGTACCTCTAATGAAAAGCAATCCCAAGGGCTGAGACGCAGTCAGAAGGCTAAATAGAGAGATACTGTAGAGGTCAAGCAGATGGAACAGTGTCTACCTGACGCCATCTCAGTACTGCCAATAATGTCAAAATACTATCAGCTCCCTGCTAACCCCTTTATTTTACTGCCCATCCTCCAAATCAGGCCTTTTTTTTTTTCCTGTACAGAAGTAATATAAATGTTTTCTGATACAACCATGCTGTAAGTCCTTTCAAAACTCCAATTTGCACACCTGCCTGGTGCCTACCCCAAACTTCTCTGACGATTTTGACCCCAGACTTCAACCAGTCAGTTCTGGCTGAACCTCAGTCTCATTTTTTCTCCAAGTACTCCTTGCTCTGCTCTCCCAGGTCATGACAGGCCTCAGCAGAACCCCCAATTCCCTGCCTACACTAAATGTAAGAAGAAAGAGCAGGGAAATTGTGTTTGCTACTTGCCAGCTACGTGGACTCCCCAGACTGCTCAGTTCTTTCTGCAATTTTCTCTTGTGCTCCAGATGAGAGCACAGCATGGGGGAGGAGGGAGGATGGATGAGTTCAGCGTGTATCTCTGGCAGACTTAAATTGGATGCTTCTGCCTCTGAACGTGAGCAAGTAAGATAGCAGAAGGCACTTTAAAAAAATAATTAAACTAGACAGGCTCCAAAAATGGAGAGACAAGCTGAAGGTCCGAGTTCCGATCAACATCCCAAACACTTAAGAAAATTCAAAACACTGACAAGCCACCCACCTCAATCAGAAATTCAGGAAGCAAGGGTCAAATTTAGGTCTTCACCGGAGCAGCAATCACGGTCCTGGCAAGATGCAAAAACACAGCCAGAAGCAATGCTTCATGAAGGACTTTCCACACAGATCTTCTTTCATCCAGAGAGCAGTGCCGCTCAGCGGCCCCACTGCCTCGAGTAGAAAAGGATGAGAAAAGAAACACCACCAACATTCAAGAAGACAGAAAAAAAACCAAAACCAAAACACTTGACAGTGAAACTAAGCTGGTGAGGAATGCTGTAGCAGCAGTGCCCTGAAAACTGCTTAAGACAGCTTCTTCCACTGTGTGCTGAAAAGCAGCTATCCAGCATCTTCAACAGCACGCATACAGTGGTTGCTGCAGATAGGACTTTTCAACAGTAAGGTACTGCCAGGTCAGCTGTGGCATTAAAAAAAAAAAAAAAGGAAGGGAGAAGGAGGGTGGAGTTCCATTCTATCAAATATTTCAGTCTCAATGAGTTTGTGAAGACAGTATGTACATTAAATTTCAATAAGGCATCTAAAAGCTGTGGGGAATGACTGAGGAAAGAGAAATCTAAAAATGACAAAGAACAAAAGGGTTAAATTTTTTTACAAAAAAAAGGAGCTTGCTAATACCTGTGTAGAAAGCAAAGTCTTTTGTTAATGATAGCAACGATGAAGTCCAATAAATCAATGAACACGGCAACTGGTGCAGAGTTCACAGAATTTAAACTAAAAAAGAGGAAATTACTCAACTTTCCCTGCAAAATGTTCACCATTTAATACTGTGTTATGGACAAAATATGCCATTGAAACTTTTCTAAGCCATCTTTGACTCAATATCTACATCATGTAGCTTTGCATTTGCAGAGATCTTTAAGAACTTTAATTTGCAATTTCTAAAATACTAGTTTCTATTCTTTTAATTAAACATCAGCCATGTAACAGAACTAATCTCACTTTCATAAAGCATAGTGCACATCAATATGCTGTATACATCATTCATTTCAGTCAATCAATCAGAAAGTTGGGCAGCTGAAATGTGAAGTAAACATTCATTTGAGATAAAACTGGAATTGGTAGATTTACATTTTAGTCACAATGCTGCACTTCTGTACTGTGATCTTTTGCTAAAAAATACTGGTACTCTGCCCATTTTCCAAAGTATGTGCTTCATTTCACTTTTAAATTTACTGTGTTTACTCTTGTAATTCAAAAATAAAGAACATCGAATTACACAGGAATGCTCAGAATAAATTCAAAATAATTTCTTGCATCTCTGCTCCAGTGTCTGGAGCACCTCCTGCCCCTCCTGCTGCACTGGCCTGAGGGCCTGCAGAGCTGTTCCTCTCATCCTCTCACTCCTCTCTCCAGCTCTAATTGTGCAGGTTTTTTTCCCCTTCTTAACTACGTTATCCCAGAAGTTCTACCCACCGTCACTGATGGGCTCGGCCTTGGCCAGCGGTGGGTCCACCTTGCAGCCAGCTGGCGTTGGCTCTGTTGGACATGGGGGAAGCTTCTGGCAGCTTCTCACAGAAGCCACCCCCCTACAGCCTCCCCTGCTACCAAAACCTTGCCAGGCAAACCCAATATGATATTCTAGGTCTACCTCATGGGCAGCAGCATATTAAGGATCTGAAATTTGAGTTATGACTGCAGTGTGGTAATCTAGGATGGAATTCTTAATCAGTTGCTGTAAAAATTAGTTCTCAACACCATTCTGAATAAAGTATGACATCTTTTCCCCCCCCTCCCTATAGTACTGCTTCTGAAGCTTAAGTGATTACAGTGCTCAGTATGCTCTGCTCTTGCTCTCTTGAAGACTTAATCACTGCAAACATACACAAATTGTTCTGAGACTTAAAACTCTGGAGCTAAATGCTGTACCGTTCCAATACTCCTTGATAAATAAAATACAGACAACCTATAACAGAAGGCTGACATTTGGGTGGCCAGTAAAATTCAGTCCTTTGCTGAAACCGCAAATGGAAAGATTGCATTTTCTAACCGAATGCCCCCCTTGTCATTATATGAGCAGTATATGTAAGTATATATAAGTACTCTGGGAAAAGTAAGAGTTTGTTCAGGAAGGAATAAAGCCACAATATATTAATGACAAGTATGAAAATAGCAAAAAAAAAAAAAATGCTATGAACATTCCAATCTTTTAATCTGTCCTGCTGACAGACAAGTGTGCAAATGGGGGGCGGAGGGCTGAGTGTATAGGTTTGATTAAAAAGACCATTCAAAATAAACTGAACTTTAAAAATGTCTGGAAAACAGCATGATTTTTAAAATTAGATATATGACTATTTTAGTCCCAAAATTCAATTTGTCATGCTACCTGAAGAACCAACAACATAGCATCTGTTGCAGAGAAAAAGCTGTAATTTAGAGTGGTAAGAAATAATCCCTGCCCCAAGTACAGAAGTCTTGCAAGGAGCTATTTCAGGTAGAACAGAAAAGAATTACCTTTTGTTAACCCAAAAGAGATCTCATATGACAGCTAATGAAAATGAAAGCAGAACTGTAACCATGGATGTTTACTTTGTCTCTATATGGAAATACACAAAATGGATTAGTAACTATTCCATTTAGCTTTGGAAACTGCTCTATTACTACTGCTGTGTTCTCTTTCTAAACCCTAAGTGGAATGAAAAACTTAATAGTGCTCCCTTATTGAGTTACGTTTCCATTACACATGTGTGATGGTTCTGTGATGCAAGTTAGACTTATTCATAGAAGACATAGAGGAATGGAATAAATTCTGCTTAAATTTCAAATCGCAGGCAATTGTTTCTGCATGTTCTGGATTCCTGATTAGAAATAGCCCTTCTGGCTATTAACAAGTGAGAAGAGGGACAAGTATCCAGCTAAACAACAGTGGATACAAGAAACCAAGGAAGGGGGGAAAAAAAAAAAAAAAAAAAAAAAAAGAGAGCAGAAGGAACCAATCTATTACACTATTATACTAAGGCAGTATGCAAGTAACATTCCTGTCAAGAAAACGAGATCCAGGCTAGGACAACTGGGACTGGAGTTAAAAGTAACCATGCCCTGATATGGGATAAATCTTCTATTAGATTTGCAGACTTAGGAGCAATGTTAAGGGCTGCAGAATAGTGGGAAGGTAAGAATTCTCCCCCTCCCACCCCAGAAAGAAAACCAAAAGATCTTGCTGATGAAAGTGCTACTGAAAAGATAATTGCAGAAGATGGTAGATCCTTACACTTTCAGTAGCACTTCCCTGCTGAAATAAGATCATGTCATGCATTTGAGTCTTACACAGGAATGAAGAAATTTTCATTGTGGCACCAAGCCTAGGTCTGGTGTTTCCAGCCAGTGAGCTCAAATTTATGGAGCGAGTTCCTGCCTATTAGGAAGACCCAGGCTTGAAGAGAAAATTGACACCAATATTTCTGTTGCTTTGAATTATTTATCAAGGAACAGGAAAAAAAAAAAGCAAACCATTTTTAACTATCTATTTTATGTGGGTAATTACTTGCTTACATATACCATGAGAATCACTTTGCATGAAAAAGCAAACCAGCAGAGCCTGGGAAGGGATGAAACATCAAGCCTTTCCATACCTCACAGAATCATTTGGTCAGAAAAGACCTTTAAGATCATCAAGCCCAACCATACCTGTCCACCACTAAATCATGTCTCCAAGCATCTCGTCTCCCTGTCTTTTAAATACTTCCAGGGATGAGGACTCTACGACCTCCCTGGGCAGCCAATTCCAGTACCTGACAACTCTTCCAGTGAAGAAATTTTTCCTAATGTCCAATTGAAACCTGCCCTGGTGCAACTTGAGGCCATTTCCTCTCGTCCTACCGCCCATTACCGAGGAGAAGAGGCCAACCCCCATCTCACTACAGCCTCCTGTCAGGCAGTTGTAGAGGGCACTAAAGTCTCCCCTCAGCCTTTCTCCAGGCTAAACAACCCCAGTTCCCTCGGCTGTTCCTCAGAAGACTTGTGCTCCAGGCACCAGCTTTGTTGCCCTTCTCTGGACACGCTCCAGCACCTCAATGTCCTTCTGGTAGTGAGGGGCCCAAAACTGAACACAGGATTGGAGGTGCGGCCTCACCAGTGCCGAGTACAGGGGAAGGAGGTCTTCCCTGCTCCTGCTGGCCATGCTATTCCTGATACTACTTCTCTCACGAGGGAGCAGCCGCAGCAGGAGCGGGCCAGGTAGCAGCTCAGCAAAAGCAGCAGCTGCCCCATGAAGGGCAGAGAAGCCTGGCTGCCATCCGGCAGAGCACGCACCAGAACAGACCTGCGGCA
This sequence comes from Egretta garzetta, assembly GCF_000687185.1. NCBI lineage: Eukaryota > Metazoa > Chordata > Aves > Pelecaniformes > Ardeidae > Egretta > Egretta garzetta. The sequence continues at coordinate 5,563,075 of NW_009259685.1, forward strand.
GGCTTCTCCGCAGTCATCCCAGCTTCCCTCAGACATCCAAGAGCAGAAACCTGGTACCATTAGCCTCTTCTCTGGAACAGATCCAGGCTGAAGACTCCAAGAAGCCCTGCTAATGTAAAATATTTGAGGTTATTCTCTGAGAATAAAGTCTAGCAGGAAGGCCTCTGGCAACACCTTCACTGCACACCCTTGTAGCAGGGCACATCAGGCATTGCAATCCCTCGGTTCAAACCAGATGCCTGCGGAGCAGTAAACATCATGGTTGCATCAGCATCAACAGCAATTAAATCCAGTGGATCTGGTGTAAAAGCTGTAAAACAAACTACTACAAGCAGCCACATTCCTTCATTTTTCCTCGTCAGCTACCTGGGAATTTCAGTTGGCTGGAACTGCCCACAGAGCCTGCCAGGCCAGCCAGTTTCAGGGGATGGACTGTGCTTGCTATCATTGCTTCACTTGCATAAACAAGCTGCCAGGGAGGTCAAGATGATGCCCTCAACGACTTTGTGAAGGAGAGTTCAGGCATTATCTTAAAGCCTGCTTATATAGGCACTACACGTGGAATTAAGTACAGTGAAAATGCAAAATGAAGCAGGATTTTCTTCCGGACAGATATATTGCAAGCACAAAGCATACCATGATGCTCAGATAGAGCCAGCTGACGGGATTGTTTTCCTAATGTGCGCTTGAACAAATTCATGTACACATCAGAACAGACTGAAGGTGTTTTCTTTAGAGGAAAACTTTATTAAACTGCAGTTTAACAGAAACACAATACACCAATTACTGTGGAAATTCTTGCCAAAACATTTTAGCATTAATTTTGAAAGGCCTGGCAATAAGAAGAAACAATGAACTCATACCAATTTATAACATTTGAATTACACAACAGAATTCCTTGGCTACCAGAGCGCTGCTGTATGACTGCGTGAAGTCAGACACTGCAAAGACAGCAGCTCCAATGCACTATTCTTTGCATTGCCTCATTTATTGCATTTCAGTGTTGAAAGTGAAACAACCAAGAGCACTAATCAAGCAAGTGACAGTGCTAATCTATCTCTTCATCCGAGTTTTGAACAGAGTATGCCTCCTTAACAGCTTCAGGCTCTCAACTGGATTGTTACTCAAAAAGCACGTGAGAGACAGTGTATTAATTGTGATCTGGAACTGTCAGTATATGCCAGATAAGTGTCTGTTTTATAATTGGCTCTTAATTAGCTTACAGAGAAAGCAGAGTGTATTATGAAGCAAAAACTCCAATTTTTTTTTTTTTTAAAGTTTGCAGTCATTTACTAGCATTATATCAAATTGATAATTAAGCCTGGAATAACAGCACAGCATTACTGGGGCTGCAGTAAGGCTTTTACAACTAAGCTTCATCGGAGAGTTTAGAAACCAGCCCAAATACTGTTTAGCAGACAGGCAACTAACCTTCTGTATGTGGCTCCCAACGGTGACCCATCGGACAGAACTCTGGACTAAAACTCAGGATACCAGGGTTCACTTCGTGATCTTTGACAACACACTTCATGTTTATGTAGGACAAAACCAAAATGCTTGGCTGCTTCTGAGAGCTAAGATTGCAAGAAGACAGGATAAACAGCAAGAAGGCTGCTACACTTTGCTGGCTAAAACACCCCTTTGCACTTCAATGTAAAATATTGCCAAACTTTAAACAGTCTATTTCCACACTGCATCTCTGCTTCAATCTCTTGCAACTTCTACTCTTCCCACTCTTGCATGCAACTCTACTGCGGTATCATTTGTTTTTTCTACACCTCTCCCTCATTCCAGATGAAGCCTGACTTCTTCCATGCACAAGATGGAAAGATTCCTCCCTTGGGAGTCACCCACTGAAGTAGACTTATGTCTGTGGGATTCCTACACCCTTGGTTACAGGACTCGGAAAGGTCTGTACCAAGTGAGTCCCAGGACAGTAGGGGATGGAAGGATGGTCATATGGTCAAGGCAGTGTGCTGGTTTTGGCTGGCATAGAGTTAATTTTCCTCACAGCAGCTAGGATGGGGTTGTGTTTTGGATTTGTGCTGGAAACAGGGTTGAGAACACAGGGATGTTTTTGTTACTGCTAAGCAGCGCTGACACAGAGTCAAGGCCATTTCTGCTCCTCCAGCAAGGAGGCTGGGGGGCCACAAAAAGCTGGGAGGGGGCACAGCCAGGACAGCTGACCCCAACTGACCAAAGGGATGTCCCGCACCATATGACGTCATGCTCAGCACATAAAGCTGGGGAAAGAAAAAGGAATGGGGGGGATGTTCAGAGTGATGGTGTTTGTCTTCCCACGTCATCGTTCCGCATGATGGAGCCCTGCTTTCCTGGGGCTGGCTGAGCACCTGCCTGCCCATGGGAAGCAGGGAATGAATTCCTTGCTTTGCTTTGCCTGCGTGCACAGCTTTTGCTTTCCCTATGAAACTGCCTTTATCTCAACACATGAGTTTTCCCACTTTTACTCTTCTGATTCTCTCCCCCATCCCCCCAGGACAGGGGGAGAGAGAGAGTGAGCGAGCAGCCATGTGGGGCTTAGCTACCGACAGGCAATTCAATGCTTTCCTCTGATACCAAATTTCATCTTCACCTCCTGTTCTGGAGCTCTCAATCTTAAAAAAACTAAACTTCTCACAACTGATCACTGAATATTCTGTGCATCCATCTGCTGAGATCCGGACTTACAGAACTGCTGGTCAGGCAAAAAGGTATATCTGAAAACACCAGGAAATCTATTTTCACAATAAAAAATTAAATCATTCCAAGTACTCTGAGCATTTAAACGAGCATGCAAAATTGTGTCAATTTTAGCTTTAAATCTCTCTGTACCTCGCTTTCTTCTCTGTAAAATGAAGACAAATTATTTTCTCTCTCAGCACATTCTTTTTACAGCATTTCTGTGATACTTGTGAAACTCATACTACCGTAGTAAACTCAGTTTTGTAAATTTTCCTTTCAGGAAAAAAATTAAATCATTCATTAAATAAGCCATCAGGTGAGGTATGGAGGGGTTGTTACACTTTTTTTTTTTCTTTCTGGCCATTCAAATGTAACTATAGTGCAGAAACTGCACTCCTGCTTGCTGAACGCTTTAATGTTTGTACTTCAACACTATCCTACTGCTGAACTAATTTTCATTTCTGTATTTCCTAGTTTCTGGGTACTTGGACTGCCTCTCTGCTGTCCCAAAGCTCAGCAAGCTTTGTATCACAAGAAAAAAAAATATAAAAGGGCATGGAAATGAGAAATATTTTTGGAGTATTAAGAACTACAGAGTTCGGTTTAAAGTTCAAATTGAACTTCCACAGTGATTCACATTTTATGTGCTCCTGCTCATCCCTTCTCAATTAAAACTTGTACATTTGCCAATAAAGATTTAGAGATCAGCAGTTCATTTATCACGTTTGCTTGAGTTACTCATTTCTAAATCATATGCCCATTGCAGCTACTTACCACACAGCAGTGTTGGAAAGACTGATTAAAGACCATGGTTTCTGTTGCCAGTGACAACTAATAAAAGCATTTAAAAGGAGGACGGATTGGATCCAGTGCCATGAAAATTGCGTGCTGAAATATAGCAAAAGTTTTTAAATCTTAAGATGGAAGTATTTTCCAACAAGACAGATACACTTGCTCTGACAAAACTGAG
>NW_009259685.1:5566738-5566952 GCF_000687185.1 Egretta garzetta
TGCTGAACACAAATCCTGTGAATTCAGAAGAGACGAACAGCAAGGTGCCTGCTTAAACTGAAAAATGTTAGATATTCCAGTAGCCGAGAACCAGAAAGAACATTCAGTTGGCTTATAGTTTCCTGAAGAAATGTCTTCATGTTCAGATTAAGCATGACAACTCATCATGGAAAGACATGGCAGGGAGCAAGGAATTAATGTGTAAAGGAAGAGA
>NW_009259685.1:5566980-5570369 GCF_000687185.1 Egretta garzetta
AGAGAATTCAGTGCTCAGCTCTGAACAACTCTTCCTTCTTATTTGCAAGACTAAAAGATTTGAAATCTAGCTCTTACTTATTCCACTGTAGGTTTTGGGTTGGGTTGGTTTGTGTTTTTTTTGTTAAGCCAGTCATGCCTTAAGCAGCTGCACAGCACATCTTAAAGAATAGAAACCTTTCATCCACTTTGGCAAAATCTCAAACTACAATGACTGGAACACTTAAGCAAAGAGGACAAACCAAAGAATTATATCTGACTCTCCAAGAGAGTCTCCAGGATCAAATGAAGCCCTAGAAGATTAGGAGTGTTCACACAACCTGTTCAGGAAAATGTCTCTTAAGATTTTGTAAATTAATGTCCTAAATGAACAATGCTTTTTTTTGTTCTTTCTTTTTGTCCCACTGTAGAGGTACCAGGAGAGAATAAAGTACACTCACACAAGAAAGTGTACCTCAGGCACGTTTTTATTTTACTATTCAAATAGACATTTTCTGACCTACACCCTCAGTTTCCTATACTTAGCAAAGCTGCTCATGGCTTCACTGAAGTGAAGCCTGCATAAGTAAGGATGGGGAAATAGCACACCAGGAAAGTTATGTGGCAATAACAGCTATGGAAGACAGCTGAAAGCCATCCAGTTAAAAATTCCCGATTTTTAAATGAGGCTCATGACATTTTGGTAATCAGCTCACGATCATAGACTGTTTCAAGGAGGCAGTACTGAAAATACAGTAAGAAAGCTGTGCTTATATGGAAGCTTTTCTGCCTGTTTGGTTGGTTGGTTGGGACTTTTTTTCCCGGAAAAAAACCCCAAAACATTTAAGATCCTGCAGTTGGTTAGGAAAAAGAGCAACTATCAAAATATGTATTGTTAACCACTTTCTATTACTATATAGACACTACTGCATGCCCTGGCTCAGTAACAAACTGAAAAAACCCAAATGCTCATTTATCATGTTTTTTAGGGATGTATTTCTGATGGAAGATTTTTTTGTTTGTTCAGTAACATGGCAATGTTAGATTATTTAGTCATTGGTTCAATTACACTTTTCCGGTCTTGCTTTTTTTTATCTACCCATAAAGCATTAATTATCCACCTTCACGCTCAGGACTTAAGCTACAGTTACTATACTGGTGAAAGTTTTGGTATAACATCAGTGTGAAAGTACTCAAATATTTATATGCCAGTAAAAGTCCTGGGGGCAAATACTGATTATGACTATACTGTGGATGCAATCGCCACGTCCTTAATTCCACATCAAGCTGAGACCCGAGTACAATTATCTGGCCCGCCCTTCCTTCCCCTCCCCTCCAAGTTGTAATTGAAGGAAACCGAACACCTGGACCCAAAGGGGTTGGAAAGGAAGAGGAGCACCCCAAACTCCCCCTCCTTTTCAGTCCAGACAGCCACTTTTTAATGGAGTATTTAGACAAGTAACTTAGTTATTTGAACAAAGTGGAAAAAGCATCTTTTGGCAAGAGTGAACTGCATCTATAGCCAGTAGACTTTTCTGGTAAAGCCATTATAGATCAGATCTAAATCTCTCTTTCTATACTCTCTTATCTTTACCCTGCAGTCTCCAGCAGATTCTTAGACTTTATTCAGATGCCCAACCACCTCTTAAAAGTTGGACTAGAAGCCTGATAGAAAAGATGTAAGTTTGTCTTGGATCTCATTTTTGCAAAGGAAGTCTCTGGGAATTCCTGCAGCCTCAGGAGTTTAGTCAGCTTTTAAACACTTTTATGCAAAACCAGCAGGGAAGAAGGAGGAGGGAAAATTTTTCTCCCACGTAGTTTGATTAATACATCTCAAACCAAACTTCCATCTCGGCAACAATTCACAAAGTAACCAAACTGTAACAGTTTTGAGCAAAGGAGAAATAGGGAGTCACAGGAAAAGTAAAACTGCAGTTAGAAATTGTAGCTGGAATTCAGACCCCAAGGTGGGACTGAGACGTCCAAAGAAAATTCCGACTTAGTGAAATGTTCCTTCTCTAAATACCCAATAAAGTAAGCAAATAAAAATGAAACATAACACTCTAAATCCTTTCCTCATTAGAAGTTTCTTCAAGATTTTAATGTTGGCTTTGGAGAGAAACAGGTTCCTCCTAACTTGTTTTCCTTCTTGAAACTATGTGATATTTCTGTGTTTCCCAGTCAACAAAAAAGTCTTTCTAGCAACATGAAAAGCACTGGTAGCATGCAACAAGCAAATGAATCACATTCATTCATGTGGGTGGGGTTTCATTAAGGGTTTTGAACTCAGAAAATAATGAGACCCTAACCCTAGAGTAACAAAACCCCAATGGTTTTCCTATTTGAGGAGTGGAGGTTTCAGCCATGGATCAATAAATCCATGCCATTTCCAAACTCTCTGTAGAAAAATGAATCATCAGTCCTTTGAGTCAGTTAAGACTTTTAAGGACCATATGGACTGTTTTCTCTCCCAGAATACCATAAAAAACCCTCTTGTTATTTCTAGAAGTTCCTCAACTACAGACAGATGAACAAACCCCTTATAACTTACTCACTAGTAACAGTATCTCTGGATATTCAGAGTATTCCATCCAGGTAAATACAAACATGTAAAAAGTGAGTATATAGAAATAATACTCTTTGAATTATTGTTACTATGTCCTACGTATTTCAAAGAATTTTTTTTCATCAAAATAGATCTGATGCTTTCTCCTGGAGAACTAATACCCCAGGAAAGATCAAAATGCATTATCAACTTGTAATAAATATAAATGCATTTTCCCAGTTCCTTAAGGAAAAAGTTTACATATTGTAAAAGTATGCTTATTGTTCTAGTTAAAAAAAAAAAAAAAAAAAAGAAAAACAAAACAAAACCAGTCCCAAATTCCTTTGACATGTTATCCTGTGGTGGGTTGACCCTGGCTGGATACCAGGTAGCTACCAAGCTGCTCTATCACTCCCCTCTAACAGGACAGGGGAGAGAAAAATATAACAAAAGCCTCATGGGTCAAGATAAGGACAGGGAGAAATCATTTGCCCGTTACCAACATGGGAAAAACAGACTCAACTTGATGAAATTACTCGAATTTATTACCAATCAAATCAGAGTAGGAGAGGATAAAAAAAAACCCGCCTGAATCTTAAAACTCCTTCCCCACACCCCTCCCTTCTTCCCAGGCTCAACTTCACTCCTGACTTTCTCTACCTCCTCCCCCCGAGCGGGGCAGGGGGACGGGGAACGGGGGCTGGGGTCAGTCCATCCCACGCTGTCCCTGCCGCTCCTTCCTCCCCAGGGGGAGGACTCCTCACCCTCTGCCCCTGCTCCAGCCCGGGCTCCCTCCCACGGCAGACAGTCCCCCACGCACGGCTCCAGCCTTGGGCCTTCCCACGGGCTTCAGGTCTTTCCGCACG
>NW_009259685.1:5570429-5604389 GCF_000687185.1 Egretta garzetta
GGGCACCCCCCTGCTCCGGCGTGGGGTCCTCCCCGGGCTGCAGGTGGGGATCTGCTCCCCCGTGGGCCTCCCTGGGCTGCAGGGGCACAGCCGGCCTCACCGTGGGCTGCACCCGGGGCTGCGGGGGAATCTCTGCTCCGGCGCCTGGAGCCCCTCCTGCCCCTCCTGCCACACGTTCTCACTCCTCTCTCTGCTGCTGTTGTTCCACAGCAGGGTTTTTTTCCACTTCTTAACTCCGTTATCGCAGAGGCGCTACCCCAATCACTGATGGGCTCGGCCTTGGCCAGCAGCGGGTCCGCCTTGGAGCCGGCTGGCGTTGGCTCTACTGGATATGGGGGAAGCTTCTGGCAGCTTCTCACAGAAGCCAACCCTGTAGCCCCCGCTACCAAAACCCTGCCATGCAAACCCAATACATAGCCAAATAAAAGATCACACTTTTGCAAAAAGGTGAAAATTTAGATTTCCCAGAATATGAGTGACTAACATCAAAATAACTTTCCTCATTATTACCCTTAGTGTTTTAGCATTTTTCAAATATCTCTTCTTATACCTCCAGGTTTTTACAGACAAATCCAGATAGAGGAAAGGCACTATTATGGCAGAATCAACAAGAGGAGCATCATTAGGAGAAGATGCTTAACAGGACTTGGATCTCGGTGCCTCGGATATCTAGTCTAGCTCCCACTGAAATCAAATGCCAGGCACTGAAATTTGTTTAAGAACATGTGACAGGATTCTTCATACAGACCTAGACCAATATAAGCCTTATACTATACCACAGCATTTTTAAATACCTGATTAAATGAACATTCTTTGCCAACTTTACCACAGAAAGATAAAGAATTAAACTTCATCTTTATCTCATATCCATTTTCTACTTGTACCTCAGGAGAAATAATTAATTACACAGTTGAAAAACTTCAATCTAGAACTGTTGCCATCTGCTTATATAAATGGAGAAGAGGAAATTTCAAAAGAAAATGGAATAAAGGAAAATTTTAATGCATTTCCCATTATACAAAAAAACCAATGATCAAACAGAAATAAAATGCTTGGCTGCAACACGTACGTCTATGTCCGGCCCTACCTTTACAGTGCATTAGAGAACTGGGGAAGTCATTCCCATTTCCTGCCCCTGAACCAGGTCCCAAAGTTCTCCTTTGCTTCCTCAGATACATGCCAATTTTCTTTTACAGTGTACAGGCTCAGGAAAATTGGTCATATCTGCCTTTGGGCATGGGCTAGTATTCTACCTTCACCATGGAATTGTATTTATCTCCCCATAGCTGGAAGGTAAGGCTAATGCTGCAGTAAAAGATGTCCAGATACAAGCTGGGGTTTTTTGTTTCTTTGTCTCTACTAGAAAAGAAATGGATGCAGCTCAAAGTACAGCTTATGGGTTTTTACATAGACCTTGATCTTCCCTTTCCACCATATTCTCCACCTTTCATATCAGCATGTTAATAAGTGCCCTGGATTGCTCATCAGTGTAATAGTCTCTTCAGATACCTCAAAAGACTCTTGAAATAACTCAGAAGCAAAGGAAGCATTTTACTGAACAAACTAACAGCGTCCAAGAACTCCATCTTACAAGTATCATTGTGCCATGTTAAGGTTCAACATCTAACATATCAGGTTTTCTGTTCCCTTACTGCATAAAGTATGATTTCTTTCTAATATTTGTGCTCAAGACAATAATTAGAGTGGAATACTATTTGAGCTGTGAGAATATTTATCTGTGTACCAGATTTTTTTTTTTTTAAATTCAACACAATTGAGTAGTGATCGATAATAAAAATATACTCGTCTCTATGAAGTAACGCGGCAGCTTTCTGAAAGTAGATGAGCAGACACACAGAATCACCATCAATGCCAACTACCAGCAGTCTGGTCATGTGTTTGCTCTGTTATAAGTGGCACTCTATAAAGGATGCTGAGCTAAAGGTGTCAGCTTAATAACTGCACCCATAACCTTGCAAGTGTAGCACAGAACATAAAACAAAATGGTAACTTCTTCAGCCTGCAGATACATTGGGGAGTGAAGGTAGTGCAGGATTTGAATAGTCATGAGCTTCTCAGCGCAGACTTCAATGTTAACTTTGTATTCCACTGCTAATTTTACGGTGCTATTCAGTGCTATTAAATTTACGGCTGATAATTCAGCACAAGCAACTAACACATCCATTTGTTATTTTAGCCAATAGCAGAACAGGCAAGTGGGTGCACTTAAAACTTTACAGAATGGGAAACTGAGTTCAGAGGCCCCTGATGTCATAAAACACCTCTATGTTCATTCCCAAGCAAAAAGGAAAAGGGTGCTGCACGTGCCAAAAGCCTTAACTGACCTTGAGAATGCAAGATCCCAAACTGGTCTCAGTGATCACAAAAAAATCCCTACACAATTACAGAAGTCTATGGCTTTTCCCCATGCTTGCTCCTACAATGTAGTTACGGGCTGTAAACACAAATATCCATGACAAGTTGAAACCTGAACTTCTTAGACAAATAAGCAAAAAGCCCGTAATATAAAGCTACATGCCTACCACTAATGTTGGTACTAGTCGCATTACTTATGTTTAACAATTAACTTAAAAATTTGAATTACAGTTTAGTTGTAACTGACAGAAGCTTTAGGTTAGAAAAAAGTTGCTGAAATAAAGACCTTAAGGCTTCACTTATTTTACTGTATTTATTACAGAAAGCACTTTTGCCATCTCAGGGCTGTTGGTAGATTTCAATGGCCAAGGCAACAGAGGTTTCTAAGGAGTCTAAGGTGAAATAGTGTAGGTTATAGTCACATTCATCACATCTTCCCCACAGAAACAGTATCAAAAGTTCAGTATCTGTACATGGGGCTTAGCTGTGATTTGGAAACTGTTTGTGGGGTTTTTTTAGAAATTACATTTTCTTCAGTCTTCAGAACTTTCAGACTGTCTTATACAAGAACTTTCTTTTTATGGAGGTAACTACTGTTGTGAACTACAAGCCAATCAAATCTACTATTACAAGCTAAAATAATCAGCAGATGTCAGAAAACACATTCATCACAGCTACTGGTTTGTATTCTGACACCTGCATGATGGTTTGATATTTATTCCTCTGACCCATCAGCTGGCACTACATGCCACATGACACAAAGGCTATGTTCTACATCAAGACTGCTGTGGCAAACATACTTAATCGTATGCCTTTCACAAACCCATGAACTACACATGAAGTTTAATCCAATATAGCGACATACAGCAGAAAGATAGCTGAAAGCACCATCATATTCAAGTAGGCAGAGCAATTATTCAGTATACCATTGGCTATATATTTCACATATATGTAATATATAGCATATAATCAGCCATACGTTTTTTTTTTATATATATATATATATAATTCAGTATACAGTCAAACACTATAGTTTACACCAGCAGTGCCAAGTTGTTATGCTTCTCAGAATCTAGTTTGTGGTGTCAGAGACAACGGCAGCCCATGATTTGGCTTGCAAGAATGGGTGTTGCAGACATGATTTTGACGTATACAGGAGCTTAGGAGCCAAATTCCTACTGGTTTCATAATCTTTCTTAAAGCAAACAAAGGTGACAAAGAAATACGAGCTCTACAAACACCTGAGGGAACCATTTAATGGTCTCCACAGACACACAGTAGGAGTAAGAGAGAGCAGAAAACTGGAAAACATTAGAGAGAGTTCCACTAAATTAAAATATATGTGTTTTGGAGAAACCAAGGCGTTTTGGAAGACCAAGATTCTGAATCTACGCAAGTAACACAAATATGTAGGAACAGAAATCACAGGGACACAGAAATATACTGTAAAGAATCAGCAGGATTAAAAAGGGTTCTCAGAGAGGCAAAGCATGAAGAAAGGCACAAGCCCCTCTGCTTTCAATTTAAACACTGGGTGTAAGCAAAACGAGAACATGGGAAACAAGGAAGCTGAATCAGGCAAATGAGCTTCCTCCCCAAGTACAAGTTTACCTCTTCTCACCAGCTCACAAATACTGAGGTTGCTGCAATCCCTTTCCTCTCCTACAAACTCACAGTGATTGGGAAAAGTCCAGCAAGAAAGCTGTGGGCTGGGCTGCAGCCACTCTCAACACTGAGCAGCAAGGCAAATGAAGCCTCAGGCAATGGAACTGCACTGACAGGAAACTAAATGGTAAGTGTTGTATTCATTACCATAAAATAGATAAACTCAGGGAGTCAATGATGCCAGCAAGATCCTGTCATTCTCCAGTCCTAAGCAGTTAACTGTGGTTCAAAGAGTTGAGTGCATCTGCTTTGTCTTGTGCCAGCTACCACTGGTAAATCTTTCTGCAGACCTTCAACAAAGAAAACACAACTAGAACACTTTAGGTTTAAAATGAAAACCTAACTTAACATTTCAACAGCACAACTTTCAGCTGGAAAGCATTTCAAGAACCTTCCCCCTCCCTGTGACAATCTTCAGAAGAAAAAACTTTAGCTGAGCTGAGCTAAAGCTCCTGTTAAAATATGAACCTTTTTTCTTAAAAAAAAGACTATACACAAAAGAGAAGTTAAACTATCAAAAGAATATAAAGGCATTTGGTAATCTTTGGTGCTGGCTCACTCAAATTCATCGCTGGACACAGCACACAGTCCAGTGACTTCAAGGCCTGGCAAATGGACACTGCCCTCAGACTATGCCTGGCCTGGTTTTAGCTGTCCCATTGTCCCAAGATGCACAGCAATGCCTCAAGACACTCAGTTACTCACTGGCAGACCTAGAGGCTTCTGTAAAGGAGGAAAACCAAGAAATAAAATAATGAAGAAACATGTAAGAAAGGAAGGGCAGAAACTTTGCACTTGACTTCCTATTATCTGGAATTCAATAAAACATCAGTGAAATGGTGATTAGAAAAATCTATCTTAACAAAAAAACCACAAAGGAATTAAACAAAACCTGTAAATGCATGAACTATTTAAAGACTTCTATCATCAGAGTTTACTGGTAACAGATCAAAGTTTATCTTCAGTACATTTCATGGAATAATCTTAAATTGAGGCAACAAGTTCTGCTTTCACAAATGACCTTTTTTTCAGATACCAATGTTTTTATTGAGCTTGAAGGTTTGTCTGTTAAGGCAGTTCTTCCGCCTTGACTACTCAGATTAATCCTGAACCTGGTTCCAATGGGAATTTAAAATTTGTTTAAAAAGTCAGATTTAAGCCTGAGTTTTGGTTTTCACAGTTTCAGTTGATATCAGCAGGAGCTGGGGTACTCTCATCCCCTCAAAGCTGTTCAAGTGTTCCTGTTTTCAAATCTGTGTGCCACAGGTTGCACGCTCCCTGCATATTCAATCTGTTGAAAACACGATGGTATTAAAGAGTCAGCAGCAAAAACTTCTGAGCAGATTTAAAAATGACCAAAGAAAGAGTTTTCCACAATGAGACTGACAGGACTCATACCACAAACATTGCAAACCAACTGTTGCTAAAGAAATACCTGCTAATAAATGTAATTTGCAATAGATATGCTATCCAGATTTTTTACAGCGGTCAGAAGGAACTGTGAAGGATTTACAGCTACTGTAAAATCTCCTTTGATGCTTACCACTACTGAAGAGGATGCTTCACCTTTCATAATCCTTTGTGTTCTCCACAGTTTTCTGCAAGTAGTTCTAGAGTTTACAGTGTCCAGAGAACTGCCAACTGTCTGACAGAGGTCCAAGTAAAAAATTGGTGAATGCATTTTTATGGAACTATTTCCAAGACAAAGTTCAGAAAAAAAAATATTATGCAAGTACGTAAGTATTTGCCCTTCCCATAGCCAAAATTTCAGCCTTTAAAAAACAACTGACTTAAGAACTTGAGTACACTTTTATCCATACTTAAAGATACATGAATAGTAATTATATTTTTTTAAATTAATAACTAACTCTTTAAATTAATAACTCTTCTCCCAGACTACAAATTGCCAGATCTAGCACTATCTCAGTAATGATCTGAATACTTTTAATGGCTTTTTTGAAGTACATTCACCTGCCTGAAATAACAATCTTTTCAACTTTTAAAATAAACTGAGCAAACTTAATATTCATACACATTATTGGCAGATTATTGAGTTCAGATAGTGACCTCTACTGACTTTTCCAATAACCTCATGCAGTTATCTCTTTCTTTACTTATATGCGTTTTTCCATTCAAAGATTAAACATGCTTCAAATTTTCCGTTGGTTGCATGAAAATATAGAACATTAACACAGATACAACAGCCTTCTGACATCCAGTTTTCTGAAAACAGATGACATGTCTCACTGGCTAAGCTCATGTCTCCAAAATACTACTAAAAAAATTAATTTCTGGTTATATCAAAGTTTATCCTCAAACATATCAAGAAGACAACAGCTTTGGTATAATTTGCATTATTTAGAAGATATTGTGACAAGCTGCCATCATGTCAGGGAAAAAAACCTTACAGTTCTTATTTTTCCCCTCATAATAATGTAATCTATATTTTGTACAGTTGCTATCCATTCATTTTTTAGAACTGGACACACTTTTGTAAAAAGTACAAAATTTAACTTGACAAAAAATTAAAGAAATCTAGTGTGGAAGCTGATATTTAACTTCCCATCTTTTGAAGATGCATCCATGTATATTTCTGCAAGAAAGGAAATCAACAACTCTCTTCCAATTGTTGTGCTTACATGACAACTTAACCCTAGACAGCAAAATCACCTTGCTGAAATTGCTCTTCAGCACCTGGGTCGGGGCAAGCCCTGGTATCGATGCAGGCTGGGGGGGTGAGGTGATTGAGACCAGCCCTGCAGAGAAGTGGGTACTGGCAGATGAAAAGCTGGACACGAGCTGGCAATGTGCACTGGCAGCCCAGAAGGCCAACTGTACTCTGGGCTGCATCAAAAGCAGCGCGGCCAGCAAGTTGAGGGAGGGGATTCTGCCCCTCTGCTCAGCTCTGGTGAGACCTCAGCTAGAGCATTACATCCAGCTCTGGAGCCCTCAGCACAAGAGGGACATGGAAGTGTTGGAGCGGGTCCAGAGGAGGGCCACAAAAATGATCCAGGGGTTGGAGCACCTCTCCTATGAGGACAGGCTGAGGGAGTTGGGCTTGTTCAGCCTGGAGAAGAGAAGGCTGCGGGGAGACCTGATTGCGGCCTTTCAGTACCTAAAGGGGGCCTATAGGAAAGATGGGGAAAATCTTTTTAGTAGGGCCAGCAGTGACAAGACAAGGGGTAATGGTTTTAAACTAAACCAGGGTAGGTTTAATAAAAATCCTTTGTTTCCCTGTACCAAAATCAAAACACATTTGAACACAATCGGTAAATTATGATTTTGTTTGATATCAACACGGTTTCACTCTTTAATGGGAAATCAGCTACTACAAATGTAGCTAAGCAGGCAAGGTAGGTTAGGGAGTATATGAAATCAACTTTTTGCAAGTATATGCATGTATGACCTCAAATCATTGTCGTTAAGGCAAAGGTTTCCTAAGCAGCTCATTTTTTTTAAAAAGCTATTCATCATAGGACTAAAACATGAGGTGATATACTGCATGAAAACTTCTGATTTTAGAAATACCTTCACACTTACTGATTTGCCATTTGAAGAAAAACAATCCTATAACAGTAACTGCTTGAAAACCTTCCAAATACAGAATTTTATCAACAATTACAGGAAAATTATGACTCTGTAAACAAACCATCATTTCTTTTTTGTGATGTGCAAACAATTCAATGAGGAAGTCTTTGTCAGGATGCGCAAATGACACAGAAATAGATAGGCTACAAGCAGATTTATATAGGAACCCTTCACCACAAAAAGCAAGCACTACAGCACAGGGGAACTGAGCTGCAAGATTTCCTTTCAAATTATAACATTCTTTGTATTATTGCCTTCTGTTTTCTTATCATTTAGCTTGATGTGACTAGCAAATTTACTGCATTCTGAAATTCTGTTTGCTTTACAAAGTCACTTCATTGCTACAAGCATCATAACTTGAAATCTTAGCATACTTTCCATGGCTGCTTTTCTTTCAATTTTTACCTCAAATTCTTTCTTCTTTTTAGCATCTGAGTTTATTAATTTCCAAATAACATGTATCTTCACAAAGTAATATCATAGTTTTGAGTGTCATTCAATCACAGATTTTGAATTCCATTTGTGGAAAGGAATTGATGACTGGCTGTTGAAATTTTTCAAGTAAATTACATTAAATATGAAATACCTTATTCACCTTCTTGTTGTGAATGCAAGATGCAAACTTGTGTAAATAACAAAACAGGCACCCTAGTTCCATCTACTGACCAAGTATTCTCAAGTAAAACATATCACTCTCTTGTCTTAGAAAAGACAGGTTGGAAATTTGTTAAAATTTCAAATAATTTTGAATAAACAAAAACTTTTCCATTAATTACCACAAATTATCATGTTTTCAGCTGCAACACTGTAGTAGTTAAAGCTTTGTGAGGTTTTTAGTTTCTGTCATCCCATAAAACAAGATCAGGAAATCAAGACAGCCTTTCCAGTTCACTCATATCACATAATTGGTAGTCAGAGCTAAGGATTTAGGGCATGATCCAAAGTGACACTTTGCTGGAAAGCAACACAGGTATCTGTCTCCTATTTGTCATTTAAGTCAAAAAAAAAAAAAAAAAGATTTATGATGACAGAAAAGAAAGCCTTGATGTTGCTTAAAGTATTTACAGACAGAAAATGAACAGGTTTGTCCTCACCACCAATGGCATCATCAAAGCCTGGGGGCTGGGCAAAGCAAGAAGAACCATACCCACTGCTGGCAGCAACCTTTCCCTGCACCCCTCACGCTTCATTTGGGTAAAGGAAGAGACAGCGGTGTAGACAGCAGTTCCTTGGTAGTGAAACACTGGGGCAAAGCCTCCCTGGGACAGAGAAGTTTCCATGTCACCTCTACACCATGATAATGCATGGACAGCGCTGATTTGCTGAAAATATGGGGAATATAGGGGACACGAGAGGTAAGAGAAGTTTAAGGGGGTTGCTGCTTGGTCTTTTCCTCTGGTGGCAGAGTAATTCCTTTGTCATTGGTTAGGATCTTAATGCCAAGGCTGTCCTTCAGTACTGGTTACTGAGATGTGGGACTCCCAACTTGCAGCCCCTGCAGCAGGGGTTGTTTCATTATTCATACAGAATGATAGATTCTGAGCCCTAAGGGGGCATTAACTAAGAGGCACAGACTTCAAAGTCCCTCAGGCAGAGAAAGGATTACAATCCAGGCAAGCAGAGTATTTTCCACTGAAAACCACGCATTTTATATTTAATTTCAGGAGGAAAAATATTTTAATTCAGTTATATCCAATATAAATCCACATAGTCTTCAGGCCAAAAATGTGGAAAATTATGGAATGTAATAAAAACAATCTGACATTTACATAAATGAGACTTGATTATTCCCATTACATCAAATAGTACTCTCCCAAATAATATATTACCTGAACAAAAATAGCCATATAATACACGAGTTCTCCTTCTCAGCTTTTGTAAAACTATCAGCATCATCCACATATTTTAGAAATTAAAAGATCCCAGCCAGAGCTGAATCATCTATATCCAGCTTTGTATGGGATGTTGCACAGAGACCTGTGCAATATTTATCAAAGCTCATTTACTTACAGAAAATACAGTTCCAGGGTCAAAGCTGTTTGTGAATTAGGTCACAATTCAGTGAATAGCTTTAACCAAGGGGGGGTAAAAAAAAAAAATACATAAGTCAGAATGTTTTCCTTTAAAAAGTTAAAATCCAAGAACATTTTGTTTGCAGGCAAGCTAAGTATTCCGTGTTATTCTCGGACTATCTACAAATTGTTCATTTTTCTATATAGAACCATTTTTGGTCTGCCATTTTCATGGCCTTTATAATACTTGGTGATCAAAGAGTTAGATCTCATTGCATCAATATAATTTCTCCCTACTGCATACCTTTAACAAAGGGCAACATAAATACCTATACCCCAAATTCACCTCTTCGCAAATAAGAGTAATTTCAGACACATATTGTCTTAAAGACAATAAATATTATTAAGGATGTTTGCAGGAAGCAAGAGACATTCTGACATTTTTTCTGGATCAGGTCCTAGCACACCGGTGTTAGCTGCCATGCAGTGACTATGAACAAAACAGGAATATAAAGGAAGAGTAAAAAAAATGCACAGAAGAGGCCAAAGTTAAACACTTAACATATATCATGAACATTTCTGCCTTTCACAGACTTGTTACCATTCTCATAAGTAAGGTAACGAGTTAATAATTAAATAATCAAGAAAAATAGTTGAATCCATGTTAGACAAACACTATCTTAAATATCAGATTTACCAGAAATCGGTAGAAGGAGCAAATGCTGCAGAAGCAAAGACTGTGAAGATGCCAGGAAGTCAGTCACTATTGGCGTGGAGGAACAGCATTACAGTAAGCATTCATATTTATCTCGATTGCTTAATCTTCATTACACTGATAAAACACCAACATGAAGCCTCTCATGTTACTACCCAGAAAGTTCTGAGTATATAAAGCAATGGCAGAAAACACCACGCCTATGCACTGAATAGGAAAAAGAAAAAACAAAGAGACTGCAAAAGTGGAAAAAACACAGCATCTCATCTAAAACATAAAAAAAATAATACTACAAGGGTTTGTTGTGATAATTGCATTGGGATAATGGCTTCAGAGTTAAATATATTAACAGACAACTTTTATTTTGTAACATTAAACTGTCAAATTATGGTCACGGGTTCAATCACAAAAGCTTCAATCTATGTGGTTATCATGATAAAAACAGTAGAAAATGTACCCGTAAGTATGAAAACATGGACAAACATACACACACAAAGAAATAGCTAAACAAAACGGTTTCTGGAATTTAAGTCTTTTGTGGAACATGGTTTAGATAAGAAAAACTTACATTCTTTTTTTTTTTTTTTCTAGAGAGAAGAGTAACACCCTGAATGGCTCAAACTAATGAAAAGCTTAAAATCTTACTATAAGTAAACATAGGGCTGTGGCTTGTCATTAAGCTTTTGTTACACCTGGGAAACTGGTGGCTTGTAAAAACAGTGCTGAAACACCAAGTCTCAATAAACAGAATAAACTTCTGGGTCCTCATTAACCAACCAGTGCTGACAGAGGGTAGTCTGGCAAGGAGCTCACAGGACAGATGAAAGTCCAGGGCGAGGAGGGAAGCAGACAAGGCAGATGCAGGCTGATAGCAAACAGGTATCAGGACTGAGAACCAGAACCTACATTAGACAACACCAGGAGCGAGGTGATGAGGAGCAGCCAATGAGAATGTGGGAGCCCCCATGGAGCACATTCACAGTCCAGTGGAGTGAACATCAAGAAGCAGAAACCTCTTACCTACAGAACCGATAAAATAAACCTACCTGTCAGTCCCATAGCCCCATTTCCAGCTAGTAACACTTGGGCCTTCAGGTGCAGGTCAGGATGAGAAACAGCTGATACTCCTGTGACTGCCGAGTCCTGCCTCTGCCAGCACTAGTTGGTTAACGAGAACTCTGAAGTTTCCTTCAGCCATTTGGAGATATGATTAGAAGCCTACTACATTACAAAAGATGATGCATATTCTGTCTGCACAGGGAAGCTCACTGACCAAATCATGACTTTTCACCGAAAATAGCTGAAGCAGACACTGAGGGCCTCTGTGCTTACTACAGCTGGCAAACAGTCACACCCAATTTAACTATACCAACAAAGTCTCTATTCCAATTGTTACTGAAATACAAGTTATAGCAGATAAAATAATTTAAGCATGGGCATTTATCTGGAGAATTCTACGACAGGAGTGTTACATCTGCCTTGTATTCAATTACTTTCAATATCTCAGAGTTCCCTATTCAAGGAGACAGAATTGCATACTACAAGAAAATTATTAGTCAGCTACCTTATCATTAACAATTAGCCTAGGAAGAGAGATTCAACTACATCTAGAAAGGCTTAGAAGCAACAAATTGAACATGCTCCATAAGGATTATAGTGTAAAACATATGTTGCATTACAAATATTGTGACATGCAATACAGACAGTAAAAGGCTAAGGACTGCTTTGCTGCTGTTTAACTGAATACCAATAAAAAAAGAGTCTTCTAGATACAAGATTTACTATTGATTTAAAAGTCTGCATCTTAATTATTGTTTCAATTTTCTTCCCAGAGGCCCAAATGTTACTGCTTCAAAGTAATCTCCACTAACATTCATGTACAAAACGAGGGCTGCAAGCCACTGAAAGAGGTTATTTATTTCCTGTATTTTTATATTATCCATATTGAATGAATACTAATAAAGGAAAATGTATAAGTTATGTCAGGAACCAGATAAGCAGAATAACCAAAATGAGTATTCTAAAGAATCTAAATGCATGTAAAAAGTAGACATAGAATAGTGACCACAGTAAAACTAGTTCAGATTTTGGGTTTGCTTCAGTCTCATTAAATTCCATCAGATTAATTTAAGGAATTCAGAGCAGCTCAGTAGGATCCAGCATAACTGCATATGATTGTATAAATCCCTGCCTGCAGAAGTTGTCTGCAATCCTGGTGTTGAGATCAGCTTCATTTTCCATAGGCCAAAGGACAAGGAACTGTTCAATCAGCTAAAAGACAGCAAATATAAAAGTATAGTAGGTCCAGAGTAATTACACTTCAGAGGGATTTATCACTAGGAAAGGCTAATTAATATCTTTACTCCCTCCACCTAGATTTATTTTAGGAGATAGAAAGTTAATTCTACTTTTGTAAGTCACAAGAACACTACCAAATATTAGTGTCTTGCCAATAGCAAGAAAAAAGCTCTGAGCTTTGCACTGTAATGTGCCATTGCTAGCAACCTCCGCAGTATGCACTTCAGAGAAGGCTGCACCTTCTCTTCATGTCTAGTAGTATTTCAATCCTTTTAATGAGGTGTCACGTTTGGATTTGGCCTGCTGGCATGCACTTACCCCATTTGTTTCAGAAAATACCAGGAGACAGCAATTAAAAGAAACTGATCCTTCCAGAGGAGGCAGAAGTCCATGTGAAATCTCCCCTGTGTGACCATCCAGGTTCTCCTCACTCACTGGGCATGCACTGGACTGGGGCTTTCAGCTGTTCTAGCTGTGGCTCTGCCAACACAGAGGTACAGCTCAGCCTCTGGCAAAGGGACAAACGCCACCTCGTCAGTCTGTTTTGCAAATGGTCTCTGATTCTCATATTCAGGAGAGTAAGACTGTTTAAGAAAGAGCAGCATTAACATGAAGACCATTCACTAAAGCTTGTATGTATATTCAGTATTTCTTTCTTCTCTGCATATTGTTGCTGGACATCTGGTCTAGTAGTAGTCAGGGTAGCCATCATCTGATTTTCAGGCTCAGCTTTTCCCCCACGCCTTCTTTAATTGAGGCAATCAGAAACTGCAGCTTGGAGTGTATTTTAAAGGTTCATTTTGGTCAGGCATTAAGACAGTTCTTCATAAACTCTGTTCTCTGAAAAAGCAGTAAGGTAGAAGGTATTTTCCGGCATCTTGAAAAATGCTTGCCTTAAGGGGCTTTTCTATCCAGGAATAAGGCTGCTTTAAAATACACTTTAACCCATTTGGTGAAGGCACTGACTTAAATCCTCCTATTGGTATTTTCTAAACTAAGAAATTGTATCTAATGTAGAAACAAAAACTGTACCAATTTAGCTAGAACTCCACAAAAGTAGCACATAGACAGAATAAAAAGGCAGGGGAAGGCAGGCAAATAGGGTACTGCTGATACACAGGTAAAAGTCTGACCTCTACTTGGAAGCCAACTAACAGAATTTGACCCAGAAATTGGAAGGCAAGTGAGAGCAGAGAGAACAATTTGAAAGAAGTGGAAAAAGAATTGGAGTCTTTGCAGGTCCTGCAACTTACGGCTCCCCTATAATTATAACATATAAATCATTTGTAAATAGATAATTCATGGAACACGCGAAGATTTTGAAACACTTGATTTTAAAGTGAGATGGTATCAAGTTATTCTTAAAGAACAGGTGCATTAATGCCATAGTTTGAAATCTTAGTGCCTTCGGTATTATGAAACATAAGAGTTGAAATCTGTTTCTGAAATCTTTGGTGCCTATTGGTATCATGTACCAATAACATGCCTCGCCCACAACACAGAAGAGAACACATTTTTATTGAGACTAACTAGTATATGGTATAAATTCAGAGTGCTCTGTGAGGTAAATAAGTTTAAAGATAAGGATTGTAATCTATTCCAGCAGATTATCCAGCTAAACATGTTGAAAACTGGCATTTGCAGTACAGATATTTGATCCCTGAAAATTGAATTCTGTTGTACAATTGCTTAAGAAAAAAACAAAACAGCTTTCTGTATGGAAAACCTACACTACAGATAGACAGGGTTTCTACCAATTTCCTACATTCTTTTCACCCTTAACGAATGGGTCTCTTCTTTTTAATATAAACTGTGGGACAAATGTGCTTTCAAATAGTTTTTATGAGCATAATCCATTAACATTAAAGCAGTCTACGGAACAGATACTCCCTAATGCATATGGATGCTATAGATCGAGTGACAACTCCGTAATAAGGAAAACAATTTAAATTTCCTCTCACTTTTCAATAAACATTTTGAAGTCAGGTAGCATATAGGCTTCTTGCACCTCAGAAGTAGATTTAGTCTTTCTCAGTTCAGTTGGCCTTTTTGCATTGTTCATTCCCTTCTTGGCCCTAGCTGAAAAAGTGTATTGATTTTTACCTAATCTTATGGCTCTTGCTGTCCCATCAATGTGGCATGACAGACGCAGTGCAGGCCAAACATCCAAGCATTACTATGGCTGGAGAACACTACCTAATTGGTAGTAATTACTGCTCTCCCTAGCACCTTTTCCTATTTTATGTAACTCTAGTGGTATGAATTATGTGTATCGACATATTGAAGCAAAGTAGTATTCTGCGTAAGGTGATGCAGAGGAAAGTCCTTCAGTCTTAGGGCTGGAGAAGGGCTGTCACTAATCTTTCAACTAGGGATAAAAAGAAAAAAACCCAGATAATTCATGTTGCTGTGTAGAAAACTGTCTCAAGCAGCCTTTTCTGTATATCCATTCTGAATTGCTTTTTTTATTTGGCAAGACTGGTCTGATTTTGTGATCGCTTTTCATGATTCAGTGATAAGAGACAGAAACCAGCAACGTTTACTGCGTTGTTCCTGGACTAACAAACTTTGATTATACTTACTTAACTGGTAGAGAAGTGATTTGATTGCCACGGTGGAGGTAGTGTGTTTGTACACACATTGCTCAATATGCATTTTCCTGCATATGGTAGAGAAAGTATTTTGTCTTGGGTTTGTTCATATTTGTTCACTAATCAACAAGTTGTTGCCTGTTGTTTTAGAAAAATCAGTAAAAGCAACTAATCTAGTAAGATTCCACACATGATTTCAGCAGCCTGTTTTCCAAGCGGATGAATATAACATGCACCAGTGCTGGTTTTGAGCTGATTGCTATCAAACACCTTCTGAACCAGAAGATCAAGACAGTAACTGCACTTAAAACTGATGGCTATGTCAGGGTAAAATGAGATTGGGCTTGTCAGGACAGAAAGTTGTAACAGCAAGAGCTGTTGATGAGTCACACCAATGAAAACTTTTTCATCCAATTTTACGTGCCTTTTTGATGAAGGATAAAGTTAAGGCCTAAGGAAAATAGTTCCTCTCTCAGTTCATCTCATTTGTACTCATGAAAAAATACAGAAATAAAAGTGAAAAATGAGAACATGTAGGCTTACTAAGATAAGCCATGACAGATCAATCTGATGACTTCATAAAAATCAAGTTTCATTTATGCTTAGTGAAGTGTCTTCAGGGAATTAAGACACAGACCATGCACAAAGGTTAAAAAAAAAAATTACAAAGTTAGGCAAAACAATAAGATATGGAAGTCACAATACCTATGATGGATTGTAGCCAATTTATATTTAATACTCCCATTAACAATAAAGTTGTCAAAGATTTGTACTTTTCTGCTATAAAAAAATAGAAATCATCAAAACAGAGAAGAACCAGACTGACTCTCACACAAAAATAGACTGAGATGTAGTACATGATGCAGTTGTATACTTCAACAGAAATAAGTTTTACTATGAAGTAACACATATAAACAGTGACAGAAGGATCCAAATGCAGTTAAAAGCAGTAACTGTGAGACATCAAATGTAGTAACAGCTAATAAAAAGGTAAGACTGAAGAAAACAAAATCAAGATCGTGATCCTGACAGACACAACCACTGTAGGTGCTATGTCTTACAGTCATAAGCGGTAAGAAGGCACTAAATGCATCTGACCTTAATATCTCTGGCTCTATCAGTTGTGAAAGCGCACAGGTACTGCCACCCTCAGGAGCAACCATCTAAAAAATACATTCTTCCAGCTGTAGACACAGACATGCAGTTGCAGTCTTAACCATTTTAATCACAGCATCACCACCGATTACTTTTGTGGTCCTGAACAAAGTAGCTCTTTGCTACAGTTTTTGCAGTGAAAGGGTGAATAGCAGCCAACCTACAAAAGTGTT
Source organism: Egretta garzetta (assembly GCF_000687185.1). NCBI lineage: Eukaryota > Metazoa > Chordata > Aves > Pelecaniformes > Ardeidae > Egretta > Egretta garzetta. The sequence continues at coordinate 5,587,003 of NW_009259685.1, forward strand.
TCTAGATCTACTATTCAGTAGCAGTTTGAAAATGATTACTGGTGTATAAATATTGCATTTTACTGCAGAGCTAAATGCAAACTAATAACTACCATTCCAACTGCCATCTTCTACATCATCTTTTTTTTTAAACACCTGCAAACAAATTCCTTCAAAGTTAATAGGAACAACACATGCTTACTGAAGGAAGAAAGACACAAATCTGTTCTCCAAACTAGAAATCTCCATTCAGTAACATTTAGCTTAGTCTATCGCCAGATTATTAGTATCAGAAGACTAATTCTTATATTTTCATTATACGAATATATTGTGTTATTTTTACTGACATATAAATTATGCTACTGTAAGAAGCAAAACTTGATTTGACATTCCCCAAAAAGGCAGACAGACAGAGTCCTGCTACTCCAAGCCTCTGTACCAGACCCAGTATCAACCCCCTCGAGCTAACCTTAAGCTGTAGGTAATTATACCAAGTCTTGGTGGAAAACCAAGATGTTCCTAGTAATAGTCCTGACAAATAGAATCTGTATTGGCAACAGGAATTCGAGAGTAAGCCTTCCCATCTCTACTGGTACAGGATCTTTGTGCTGCTGAGAGACTTTCCAAAGGTGAAGCCCCTCAGTTAAAGAGCCTTGCTCCTAAGTTTGTGCTGGAGAAGGACTCTGGTGTTAATTCTTTCCCTCCAGAGAAGGAAAGTTTATGATTAGGCTGTACCAGAAACACAGCAGTGTAAAACTAAAGAACAAAGTTCTACTGCTATTAGGCAGAAGGAAAACTGCAGTGAATTTATCCTCTGCTTTGTAGAGTTCCTAAATTGGTGGAGAGATCAAATTCAGCAGCACTAAAGCAGTCTTTATAAAAGCCTGACAAAAATGTTGATGCTGTGTCCCATCATGCTAAGACAGCAAGCTTCAGGAAGTCTTCAGCACCCAGAGTCCGTTTGGTCCAGTGCCTTCAGAGACTATGAGGATTTCTTAGGCAGACCCTTGACTGAGACAGCTGAAGCTAAAACTGAGCCTGCTTATACTGAAACATAAGCTGGGAAGGCCTCACTAGGCCTACGGCCTACACAAAGCTGGAAAGTAATGGGGTCATTTGCACCAACAGCTGAAAACCAAAGAACACATTCTGATGGATGAGGTTTGGGGACCTGTTTATTTGGGGGGGGTGTAGCGATCAGGGAGGAGGAGGTTGCTAACAAAAATAAATGCAAAGTGAAGCTCGATACTTTTGATTGGGTTATCTGCTGTGGAGCTTGAGCTCCAGTATCCTTGGTTGGGTTCAGCGCTGCTTTTGGAGCACCCTAACAAGAAAGCTGCATCATTCACAACCCTGGTACTTACAGGCTCAGACAGTGAATGGCCTGCATATCCAACACCAGGAGGGAACACTGCCTCACCACAGTAATAAAGGCACATGAGGTCAATACAACATCCAGTGCACATTTTGGAGAGAAATGGAGAGAGACTTGTATTGCCAAGGTAGATTCTTCAGGCATGCAACAGAATAGAAAGATAAATGAATCATAAACAACATGTGTGGAAATGAAAATTTTATGAGAGTCAGATTAAAACAGTACCAGAGAAAGGATCACTTTTGATTAGTTATCTTGAAAGAGATTAAAGGTATGCTTCAACCTCTAATTTGTCTTTACACAAAGTATCCCCCAAGCGGGCCAAAGTCCCCCCTCCAATCATCTGATGTTCACAATCACCCAAAGCACAGACAAACATGAAGAAAACAGCTGTAGAGAAAGCCTCATGAAAGATCCAGTGTCCAGGTTTCCTGTTTCCTGGAAATTGCTTAGACTACCTAATTTTCATGCAGTAGACACATAATCCTGAGAAGACTGCTGTTTGATCAACATTTTTATTAGAATAAGCAAACAACCTAATTCAGATTGCATGTCCAGGAGACTCACAAGAAGTGCTAACTTCTTCTAAGAAACTTAAACTGTTCAGTAAGTCGGTCTGGTTCTGACCAACATTATACTTAACATGCTCTGGTAAGTAAGACCCAGTTGCTGAAGCTGGCAACTTTTTTCATGTTAGAAGCTGCTTCCTAATCTTTAATTTCTAATGGTGATAAGTGTAGTTTCCCTTTTAAATCTGTAATGTTGTCATTCTAAAGGTATTTTGGGGGGTAGAAGAGGAAAGGGTAAAGAAATTAACCAAAAGTACTATAGAAAAAACACTTCAAGATGCTCACTAGTTGTATTAGCTCAGTCAATCATATTCTCCCACCAACATACTCTTTATCAGAACAATAATACTTAAAAATTTAGATGAAAGCAGAAGGCAGCCTCTGATGACAGTGTTAGAAAATAAATTTCCTTTAAAATACCAAACAACAGCGCTATATCACACTGACAACTGAAATTAAAAGTACCTCAAAGGCAAGAGACTTGACCATCCCTATCACTAGATAACATTAGTATTTTCACATCATGACTATTACTTGTCCTGTTCCTGCTCAAAATCCTTTGCTTCAGTGTGAGCTCTGTGTTTGCAAATAAACTTAATTGGTATTGATCACATTGACAAGGCTTATTTATGCATTGAGCATAAAGGTAAGTCAGAGTATAAATTCGGCTTCTATGCATGCAGAAAAAAAAAGCAGCAATAAAATATACATGAACACAGATGTTGAGGATCCCTGTAGACAAGTAAGAGAATGGAATATTTAGACATATAAATTATTTTGATTTGTGTACACTTTGAAAAGCTTGAAAAAACAATGAGAAAGACAGAAAAAGTAGTATACATCCAAGAGCAGCTACACAATCTTAGGGGGAAGAAAAAGAAAAGAGCATCAAGCCTTCTGGGCTAGAGTGACAGTGACAGAGAAGGCCCCTTAGATTTTGGCTATATACCACACCACTCACATTTTTCTCTCCCAGAACTTACACTGCTTTTAATCATTCATTTTGTGTCCTCTCCTCACACACTTCCATTTTCAATCAAGCATCAAGAGAACTTATGCAAGAGCTAGGCTCATTTCTGCTCATCTGAACCAGAGTTCGGGCATGGACAGCTGCAGACATTACAGCATTAAGGAGTTTCATGGGGTCCCATCAGCTTTTTAGACAGGCTTCAGGTGTTTTGAAAATGTAGATTTCATGTTTAAGCAATTCCTAAAAAAAAAGCAATTAAACCCTTTAACCAGATCTATCATAGATTACATAAAAATCTAGAATTATTAGAACACAATGGGAATATGCAAAGCCATGTGGCTACTCTCACATAGGGAAACGTGAAGTTACAAGCCTATCATAAAAGACAGAGGCTCAAACATTTGTATACTGCAGAGCTTCAAGGCTCAACAGTCCATGCAAGCAAGAACAGAAAGAAGAAAAAAAATCCTCACTTTGATAAACTCATTTCCTTTTAGCAAATGTTTTACATAAACCTTTATTTTTAGTTCAGGGATTCTCAAATGATCATTTCAGAGACATTAAAATATTCCAATGGAAGGACACAACCACAGGCAGCAAATATAAACCCACTGATAGTACATCTGCTTTTTAAATTACTTTTTGTGGATTGCTCAGAAAGTACTCACAAAGCTCAGGTTGAAAGCCATTAATTTACTGCTTCTGACCTTGCAAAAGACCTCTGCTCACCTCAAAACTTTATGCCACAAGCTGTATATGGGTCTTCAAAAGCCTACTTTATTTTTAAAAACCACAACATATACAGTAAGCTGAAAAATATCCCTGCACATTTACTGGTAAGCAGGTTAATTTTTACCAATGTTAGCAGTTCACTGGATTGTATTACAGTGATTCTTCAAGGACTACACAGCACTTTGCAGGAAAAACATCAGTCCAACATTTCAACCAATGCCTCTAATAGAAAGCCCAACATTATACTATGAAAAAGACATCAGCAAAAGTCCCACCTGAACAAACAACCCATATCCAAAGAACTACTGAACGGATAAAAGGCCTGTATTCATTTTCCATCTGATAAAATATAATAAAAATGTGAAATTAAGTACTTAAAACTACTAAATAGTGAGAATTGTTGTAGACTGAGGCTATTTTTCAGTCTAAATACCATATGAGCGGATGTGTTTTTCTTTCATTTACTGGAAACAAAAGTCATGCTATGTCAGCATACAGACCGCTAAATAAATCAAGGAGGTTAGTTAAATACATGTTGAAATGTTAGAGAGAAAAAGGACGTTCCTTAACATATTTAGCCTTCCTGCAAAGTTGCTGGAAAAAAGGCAACTAGTTTACAGAAAAAAATATTACAGGAAGTGAGAAGATCTGATGAATTTAAGTCAAACAGTCAAACTGTAAAAAGAGAATACAAAAAATAAAAGCAAACACTGAAGTAAGAAGAATTCAGAAAAAGAATGAAGAAAAAAAAATGGTAACTATCCATGTATAAGTCTCCTTCAGTGAAGCATACAATGATGAATAGAAAGATTATCGTAAAAAGAAAAAAACTGAAAATATTAATTCTGCAGTTCTCACTCAAGAGTCATTTTTAAGTTAAACACAGATGCCCCATTGTCTTATCAAGAACTCCAGAAGTCTTCCAGAAGAAACATATGTTACTTCTGAAAAACAAGTTGGGGCTACATTGTAAAACTAGAGAACTACAAACTTGGCACTCTAAGCAGAATTTACTGGCATTAAATCTGATGTTGGGGTGCCCTTTTCAACCATGAATTTGAAGGATCCATGTGCTTTCTTGAATAAATGCCTCGGTATTTGTAAACCATTATGCAAAGCAAAACTACAGAAGTATGAGTCAATCTATCAATAATTAGTGCTCATTCAAGTGTAACGGCATCAGCCATGAACCCACTTCTGAGTGAGTGCTCATCACAGCCCACTCTTAGAATGGACGCTCCTATCCAATGAGAAATACGCTGCTGATGCACAAGTCTGTCAAACTGCTTTTGAAACAGCTCGAACTGCCATACTTGGGCTGTAAGATTTCCTTCCTCCCATAGCTCAAAAGAAGAGGTAAACAAAATGCTACCTCTGCTTACTTCCCCTCCCCTGTAGATCTTGGAATGGTACTACAGTGGTAAAAATTTTTAAAGAACACACGCGTGAAAAAAGCAAAGCTCAAGTCCTTCTTAAAAAAAAAAAAAACTTATGCAGAATTCAGAAAACCTCTGTCACCTCCTGAGTTGTGTCCTTCATTAAAGGTGAAAGACTTTCCCAAAGCCTGGGCTTTGGAACTTTTTTCCCCGCAGACCTTACTCAACTGGCTTATGAAATGTGGTACCTTATTTTAGACTTGATTCTGTACCTTTTTACCTGGCTACAACTCATGAGTCAGAAATAAACAGCAGCTCAGAGACAGAGGATTAACTTCCTCGGAGCAATATTAGATTAAGTGGCAGCATATAATCAGGCCAGAGGATAAGTCAAGAACTTCAGTACACTCAGTAATACAGAAATGCCTAAAGCTCACAAAATATGTGCACATTTCACAAACAAATCTGGACAAGCTTGGCTGACATTGCTGTGTAGCTGTAGTGACTGTGCAGCATACAGAGCAACCTGCATATACGACAGCTCACTTGTAGCCATACCCTTCTCCTTCTCCCTAGAAAGCCAATTTATGCAAAATAGAAAACTACAAAGTTAGAATTGTAGCACTCAGACAATGCATTGGTACAATTGATCTTGCATCACAAAGCCTGTTGGGGACATAATGAGCTTCAATGCAAAAAAAAAAAATAATATGAAAGTCTGACTCCTGGAGAATTCTGACCTGTATTATTTTCAAACAGATCAAATTCTACAGTATTTCAGTAAAGCATTACTCATTCAGCAATGCAGCAACTTTTTTGCCAAGATCTGGCAGGACACGGAAGGAATAAAACAAGTAACTCCCAAAAGGCAAGTGATTCTACTAAACAACATAAACAAAGATAAACTACAGGTTTTTCTGTGTATCTCAATTACTTTGGTATTGAACAGCATGTGTAGCTTGAATGTTGCCTTCTTTTGGCTTCAGACCTACAAGATAATTTGATTAAGCCAGTTCTCTAAGGCTCTCCTGGTTTTCAGAAGTAGCATATCAACAAAATCATAATACATTACCCTAGCAATTGGAAGTGTATCAACATAATAATCCATATAGTGATAACTGAAGTCACAGTTAAGTATTTAATCTTGTAAACTACCTAATGAACAGAGAAAGCGATAGAAAAATTGAGAACGCGACCAGAAAATGCTTTCCCAGTCCCCCTGCGTAAATTAGAGGAATTTGCTTTCCATTTTACACCAGCCATGGAAACAGGAAATACAGCACATTTTCTTATGTAATAAGGAATTCCAAACCTTCAGACTACTGTCTCAGTGTAGGCCCCCAAAAGTAAATGGCCAGGGCAAGAAACAGCACCCTGCTTTACTTTAAAAGCATTCATAAATCTCTCCATGCCTTGAGGACAGCACTTAGTGCTCCTAAAGCTCAGGCCATCACATCATTCATTTTATCTCGCCCTCCCCAACAAATATTTCTGGAGCGATAGGTGGTAACTAAGTACACACCCCAAAGCCTTTACCACAGGCAGAATTGAGAAATTCAGTTTTACCTTTTAACAGGTAAACGATAATGCAATAGACAAACATATAGCCAAACACTACAGAAAAAGTAAATACCCACTTCATTCCCTGCAAACTAACTTTGGTGAAAGTAGGCAGTAGAAACTTGCGTCAAAGCACAGCACTACAGAGATTAGTCACAACACACCTGATCAAAATCTTCTGCCTCCTCTTCTCCTTTATAATCATTTGGGGAAGGACTCAGCTTAATTAGCTAATTTCCCCTTTGTATGGTCTTTTTCCAATAGAAATAACATCAGATTTCCTTTGTCTGAGGTTCCAGTTTTAGGGCCTTGGGATATTAAAGCAAATTCAGACATTTTAGATAAGCCACTGTAGCCCTGTTCTGTCACTGTGTAATAATCATAACACTTATAATCACAGTAGAAAGAGTTTAGTGTCGTTTTACAAGATGCAGTATGTTGCACTGCAGTGAAAGGCTGTAGAAGACTGCTTACCAGAAATCAGTGTTCTTTGATACATACAGTCTCCATGTTTACAGTTGTGTAACTTTACCTGGGAACCAAAAGAAATAAAATAGAAGAGTGCTGCAACGACGTTAGAAAAGGAAAATGTCACAGCAGCAACAATACCCCACTGCAAACCAGTATCAGCAAAAGGACAGGGAGAACTTGCTTCACTTCCAAGGAAAAGCCATGCAACAATGCCATGAGTTTGAGATCTCATCAGATGGCACAGAAAAGCAGAGGGGAAAAGCAGCCTGACTGAAAACCTCCTTCCCATCTCACTATAAATTAAATGAGATCTAATCAGATTTAACCAAGCTAGCCAGACCAGCTAGCTCTGGAATCGGAGACTGTCTTCATGACACATTCAGATAAGAAACTCTCACCCGTACCTTATTCAAGGCTTGAGCACACAGAAGTGGTGACCACTTCACTGCCAAATGGGTGACTTTTGAAACCCTTCCTAAATCAGAGAGGTTAGGAAGATTCATGGTCATTTGCAAAGGCTTATACCAGTAAGCATTGAGTAAGAGCATATTTCTGCAGTTTTGTCTTCACATAACAAGTTAAATAAAAACACATGAACATAATCAAGGGCTGCACGTCTATTAATGAATAAGCAACTTGTTATATTTGCTTGTTACGTCATACTCAATTTTAAAAAGTACACATTCAATGCTGAGGTGTAAAACATTGGTATTATCATCATACTCAGTCTGCATCAGTTTGACGTATGCAGCATTATGCCTACTTGGCATACATAATTAAGACATTTGGGAACCACGGCTCATTTGAGAAGCTACTTGCACACCACTTCCAACACCAATAACAAACGCTACATCGGTTCAGAAAGAATGCACATATTAAATTCGCCAATTTGAGCATTTTAACTTACACATATATTCCCCTTAACAGTAGTGAACCATGTTTTATCCCATTTTCCATATTAAAGTTTTCCGCTTCTATTAAACTTTCTCATAATTTTTACTAACTACATTAAGCCATTTAACTACACCTTTCACTAATCTTTGTGTGCTTTCAGATAACTGGTGTACTTCAGTTATATTAGTGCATATATATCTCCATATCCTGGGGCTCTATTCACATTAAACTTATCTTTAACAGGTGAAGTCAAAGACAAAACTTTCAGTACAAAACCAAATCAGATGTTTAGGATTCTGTCTTTGGTGTAATTCCCAAGTTTTTTGTTTCACATCCTCTAGAACGTTTCAAATCATAGACCCACACAGTGTCTATTCCCTCTCCAGTTGTATGATCTGGGATCCAGCAAGGAAAAGGAAACCGACAGGCAATGATTCTGGAATTACATTCAAGTTCTTTTTGCAGCTTCTTCTCCAACTGTGGCATCTGTTGAGCAACAATAAAAAGCTTTCAGAAGCAGTAAAAACCAGAGGCATTCTCTTTAGAATCTCATTCAAGTGTTCAAGAGAAGTCCAAGGTTTGCAGAATTTTCGGAAGAAAATTTAGGAAAGTATTCATGATATAAGTTTTGGCTTTCATGTATTGACAAAGAATATCTAAAACTAGAAAGTTGTTATTGTGCCCTGATTGGTGAGATCAAGAAAATCGTAACTCTAAGTTCTAAAAATTCAATCAAAAACCATAGATAAACCCTTAGATTAAAAAAAAAAAACAAACACAAATTAAGACTTTGCATGTTCCAATTCATGATTCTATTCAGTGGGATTCTTCTCTGTAACAGAATGAAAGTGCAGCCCTCTGAATTTATGCTATTTATGACACCTCAAGTCACATGAACTACTATGCGATGATACTCAAAGGCCAACGCCTCTCAATTTCCAGTGTAACCCTGAGACAGATCCTGGGACACTCAAAATATCATACAGCCAACAACCCAAAGCAAACATTCTGCTGTCACTGTATGGTAAAGTACTGGTATGTTAAATACTACTGAAATTGTGCTTTACTGGCTCCAGCCTGTTGACATATGCATGTAAGTCCCTAAAGCACTACTGTATGAAACAGCATATAAAGTGATAGGACAGTTTGGGTTGGAATGGACCATTAGAGGTCATCTAGTCCAAACCCCCTGCAATAAGCAGGGGCATCTTCAGCGAGATCAAGTTGCTCAGAGTCCCGTCCAACCTGACCTTGAATGTTTCCAGGGATGGGGCCTCCACCACCTCTCTGGGCAACCCCTTCCAGTGTTTCACCACCCTCATTGTAAAAAATTTCTTCCTTATATCTAGTCTAAATCTACCCTCTTACAGTTTAAAACCATTACCCCTTGTCCTGTCACTACAGGCCTTACTAAAAAGTCTGTCCCCATCTTTCTTATGGGTTCCCTTTTAAGTACTGAAAGGCCGCAATCAGGTCTCCCCGCAGCCTTCTCTTCTCCAGGCTGAACAAGCCCAACTCTCTCAGCCTTGCCTCATAGGAGAGGTGCTCCAGCCCTTGGATCATTTTTGTGGCCTCCTGCAGACCTGCTCCATTGGGTCTGTGCCAGGACCCCAGAGCTAGACGCAGCACTCCAGGTGAGGTCTCACCAGAGCGGAGCAGAAAGGCAGAATCCCCTCTCTCGACCTGCTGGCCATGCTGCTTTTGATACAGCCCAGGGTACGGTTGGCCTTCTGGGCTGCGAGTGCACATTGCCAGCTCATGTCTAGCTCTTCATCTACCAGTACCCCCAAGTCCTTCTCCGCAGGGCTGCTCTAAATCCCTTCACCCCCCAGCCTGTACTGATGCCAGTGGCTGCTCCGACCTAGGTGCAGGACCTTGCACTTGGCCTTGTTGAACCTCATGAGGTTAAACACAGGCCCACATCTCGAGTTTGTTCAGGTCCCTCTGGACTTATCTCTATCTCAACATTGATCCGTTGACTACTACTCTCTGGATGCAATCATCCAGGCAATTCCTTATCTACCGCATAGTCCACCCATCAAATCCATCTGTCTCCAATTTAGAGAAGGATGTTGTGGGGGACTGTGTCAAATACCACTGTGCAATTCTCCTTGTTTGAAGACCTACAGTCTAGTTTTCCTCCATTTGCAAAAATTGAGCAGATATGAAAGTCAAGGGAAATATCACTACTCTTCCAGAACATAGCAACGCCCTGCCCAGACAGATACTCTATCTCCAGTAAGTACTTTGAAAATTCTGCTATGGATTAAGCGAGAAATGAATTAACGCAGCTAGACTTCAAAGAAATTTCATTCCCATCCCAGATAGTGATTATGTTCTGAAAAAAAAAAATGCAACTTGATAGATTTAGCCATTTTTGTCCTTATGTTATGCTTAAGCAGATCAGTGCACATCCATTTAAAATTCCTTTTATTCTTACATACTGTATCTGTCTTGGGGAGTAATTATAACAGCAAGCTCCACGGGTTACTTCTATCACATGTTAAAATCGATTTATTTTGATATCATGACATAACATTTAGATAGTAAAAGGCTAAAAGGACAGTAATTATTACAAATAAAGCTCAATGTAAGTCACAAAAAACAAAACAAAAATATATTAAAAATTCACAAAAAACCTAAAACCAACCACAACAGAACATTATTAGAAAACAAGACTGACTGAGGAAAATATATTTCCAAAGGCTGCAGATAGCTTCCACTATCACATACATGCAGGGTATGCCTTTGATGTAACATCCTATTATAGCTACATTTAAGCTTACAATGGAATATTTTAGGAAAATTATAGTCATAGATCTACTATATCAAAGAATGACCTCTGAGTATTTTTAAGCATTCTATGCCCTGATTTCATCCATACAGCAAATGCTTTTAAACATTTTTGCTACAGGACCTTAAATAAACTAGAAACATAAAGCCTACTTTGGTATCCCAAACTGAGCTGAGACACCAGAAAAGGAAGGACTAAGTTGTTACAGAAATTACAGGCACAGACATAGCCTAACTTTTTCTAATTTAAGCTAGTATCACAGAATCATAGAATCATAGAATGTTTTGGGTTGGAAGGGACCCCTAGAGGTCATCTAGCCCAACCCCCCTGCAGTGAGCAGGGACACCGCTAACTAGATCAGGTTGCTCAGAGCCCCGTCCAACCTGGCCTTGAATGTTTCCAGGGATGGGGCCTCCACTATATAGATGTGAGATGTTACTAATTTTCGTAAGTACTCATTAAACTTCATTAATAGTTCAGCCAAAAAGAACTGTATCCTTGAACCAAACAGTCAAACTGGTTTTTAAGCTAAATCTCTCAGTAACACCAGGTGTTATAATCATACCGTATTTCATATCAAGCCAGGGCTGGGGTTTTTTGGTATGTCTACATAGATATAGTTTAGTAAACCTTTTGTACAGTATTTAATCAGTTAAAATACACAGCAGCTGTGAACATGAATACCTGGTAAGAATTCTGTCATCCCAGCCTGAACAAGTAAAAGTCTCTGTGCAATGACTTATAAATAAACACACCTTCCCCCCAAGCGCTTGCAAGAACAGAGAGGTCTTAGTCTCCCCTGAAGATCAATAAATCCAAGTTCTGTAAGCTAACCTTGGATATGAAATAAGAGCACTGTGTGACAGCATCAAATCAGACCAGTATTATTAAAAAAGCTAGAGAGATCTATTGCCCTCAGTAAAAAAGAGAAAATGCATCAAAGCTCCTAAAAAATCAATTTAGTCATTCAGGAGGCTATGCATTCACAGCTTCCGAAGTAAATTTAAAGGGCATCATGAGCAAACAAATGCTCAGGAAACACAGTAGTTCATATGTTTGGATCTGTTACATTTATGACAGTATTTTTATTTGAAGAATTTAGCCTAGTATTTACTGAAGTTATTCTGAGCCTCACAGCTACTCTTTCTATCATAGCTGTTACTAATTTATCCCACTTTATACTGTTGTGTTTAAAATTAAGCCAATATTTCTGCTAGGTTTACTCACATTTTCCCAGGGCATTCGTTTATTTCTAGTTTACTGAAATATCTTTCTTTCACCTGCACTCAGTGCAACTGCAGAATTTCTGACTGCAAATTCAAATATTCATACTGCCCCCACTGGGAACTCAAGCTAGAGAGCACATAACATCCAAACCTGGTAACACCTGTAGCACAAGTAACATCATAGTTGTCACTAATATGCCACCCACAAAAGTAAGGGGGGGGGGGGAAAAATCATGAGTTTCAAACTGAATCTGAAGCAGGTATTTAATTCTAATGCTGTTAAAGCAAAAGCACAGAATAGGGAAGCTTTATTATGCTTCTTGTTGCACCTTCCTGTTACTACTACAGAAATATTACCAGTGTATGTTGTATGGTATAGCATCACATAAATCACATTCAGTCATTTCATCCCACATCTGCCTTAGCAGAGGAAGAAGCAATACAGAATCATTTATAGGATATTTCTGTTGCACTCCTCCATATGCATTCAACCTATATAGAAGATTCTAATAATAAATCAAAATATCAAGAATATTTAAATATTTAAGGTTTTTTTTGTCTTTTCTAGTAAAATGAGAAAAAGAAAAATAGATCAAGCCAAAAGCCAAAGTGAATGTAAAGTCTGACTGAATATATTGAATATCTTACAAAAGCAGTCACTATGCAACCTAATCTCGACACCAGTTTTGAAGAACACATTTTCCCCAGGGGCATGATGAACACAGGCTACAAAGCCTTCCTAAAAGGCAAAGAATTTGTGGACTTATACTCTAGCAATTATATTTGAAGTATTTGTCTCCCTTCCTAAACCCTCACAATCTAACATAGGCAAGGGATCATTTCAATATTGCAACTGCTGGCCTATTTGAGGTGATCCAGTTTTTGGAGAAGAACATAAGCAAAGTTCAATACTCTCCGCTAACAAGGTTCCCAAAAATCAGCCCTAGACAATTTCCTACTCCATCCTCTCCCTGAAAACTCCTTGGTCTTTTAGTATGAAAAACTGAAATTTTCAAGAAACAATCTATCAACTTCCCCCAAACTTGAGCACACCCGTTTTCATTTTGGTTTTGAACTAATGGACAGAAAATACTTCTTAAAAAACCAAGTATATTTTCAGGGCTCTGGTCTGCATACTGTCACAAGTTTTATAAGGTCTTATGCGCACTAATAAGCAACAATGAAATGTGGAAATACTAGTACTAACTACCTTTGACATTCTGCAGGTTGGTTCATTTTGCAGGTGAATGTAATAACATTGATTGCCTTGGTATGAAAATAATTAAACAATGCAAAAGGAGTAAACTTACCATTTGAGGTACCCCAAAAACAACAACATTCGTATAATGGGAAAAAGAAACCTAAAATAAAATTTGAGAACAAGTCTTAATGAAGTTCATATTTGGAGAAGTTCTCACCATTCTTTTCCCCTAATCCCTCCAGCTGCACTCCTTTCAACAGGGATTTAGACCAAAAGTAAGAAAGGAGATCCCATATCAATTTTTCATCACACACATTTCCACATAAAGACAACTTTACATTGCTGAACAGCAAAAAACTACTACTGTCTGGCCAAGAATATGGCACCAATTCTAGTAGCACAGAAAGTATTAATTTAGAAAACACCTTCACGTTTTTACTCATGGCTAAGTTTTTCCACAACTCCTGTATATGTTAAAATGACATATGTTTTAAGTTTGCCCCCACTTTTGTTAAATGTTAGCTCACTATAAAAAACTCGCCATGCATTCTAATGCCTGGGTTCTTCTAGTCAGTGCTATGAAGTTTTCCTGTGCTCCACTTTGAACAAACGTAAAAATAGTACATTCACACTTTTTCCCAAAATTACCAGTATCAGCTTTACCCATTACAAAATGGCATTCTTAAAAAAAACCAAAACAAAACAAAAAAAAACCCTACAAACCATCAACAAACAAAAAAAACCCCCACAACTTTGATGGGAATAGCAAGGAAGAGGCCCACATAAACATGACCCAAAAAAGCACACCTCATTAAAGCACCAATTGTGACTCAAATGACTGAAAATTATGAAAAAATCTCAATCATAGAATCATAGAATTATTTATTTTGCATAAACATGACCCAAAAAAGCACACCTCATTAAAGCACCAATTGTGACTCAAATGACTGAAAATTATGAAAAAATCTCAATCATAGAATCATAGAATTATTTATTTTGGAAAAGACCTTTAAGATCATCAAGTCCAACCGTTAAGCTAACACTGCCATCCCACCACTAAACCATATTCCAAAGCACCTTGTCTGCCCATCTTTTAAAGACCTCCAGGGATGGGGTCTTGATCACTTCCCTGGGCAGCCCACTCCAATGCTTGACAACCCTTTCAGTGAAAAAATTTTTCCTAATGTCCAGCCTAAACCTGCCCTGGCGCAACTTGAGGCCATTTCCCCTCATCCTATCGCTTGTTACCTGGAAGAAGAGACCAACACCCACCTCGCTACAGCCTCCTTTCAGGCAGTTGTAGAGGGTAATAAGGTCTCTCCTCAGCCTCCTCTTCTCCAGGCTAAACAACCCCAGTTCCGTCAGCTGCCCCTCATGAGACTTGTGCTCCAGACCCCTCACTAGCTTTGTTGCTCTCCTCCAGACATGTTCCAGCAACACAACATCTTTCCTGAAGTGAGGGGCCCAAAACTGAACACAGTATTGGAGGTGCAGCCTCACCAGGGCCCAGTACAGGGGTATGATCAGTCACATGTATGTAAATGACCTTCCAGCAACACTCAAAACCAGGTAATGCACTGCACAGCTAGAAAAGAACACATCTAATGAAATGCCAGATGAGACTGTGATCTTGCACATTATGTGAATAAGCGTCTTGTTACTGACTCCACAGAATCAGCTCTCAGTGAAGCCTGGCATTACAGGACACCATTCATCAGGCACAAGCACGACACAGTATGCTCAAGGAGCCTGTACCGAAACAGGACAGCACTTCACCAAAGCACAAAACCAGGAGAGCAGCGTACTGTGCTGCATCTAGTTTCTACAGGCTCGAGTACTTTTCTCAAAGCCAAATACAGCACCTTGAGGCCAGTCAGCATTCTGGTTCTTCTAAGAAAGTATTTCCAAATTATGGAAATCTCTCAAACATCCCAGATTCATTCTTACATATGTCACCACCTACCTTCCATAAGTCTGAAATATAAAATTTGGTGTTCTGATGTACCCCATCTCTCCAGGCACGGTATCTGGAGTACCAGACTAGCCAGGGATTTAATTCATAACCAACTGCTTTGAATCCCCTTTTTGCAGCTGCTATCACCTACAAGGAAGAAAATAAATCTTCACTTAGAAACAGTGTATTTTATCTAAACAGGAGCACAGTTTTATTTACACTACAAATCAAAGGAATGCACTTCTGTAAATCACTCAGGCTTTAATCCCCAACAGATTAGTAGTATAGTGAACAAAACCTCAAAATTACATTTTACTATTATGACTAGTCCCATTGAAATTAATATTCAGATGAGCAAAATGAACCACTTAAACATTCACAGGGTGTCCTGGTTTCAGCTGGGATAATTTTCTTCCTAGTAGCTGGCATAGTGCTGTGCTTTGGATTTAGTATGAGAATGTTGATAACACACTGATGGTTTAGTTGTTGCTAAGCAGTGCTTACACCAGTACAGGGCTTTTTCAGCTTCCCCTGCTCTGCCAGGGGCACAAGAAGCTGGGAGGGGGCACAGCCAGGACAGCTGACCCCAACTGGCCAAAGGGCTATTCCAGACCATATGACGTCATGCTCAGTATAGAAACTGGGGGGAGTTGGCCAGGGGGACAGCAGTTGCTGCTCAGGGATGGGATGGGCATTGGTCAGCTAGTAGCGAGCAACCACATTGCTTGTTTTTCCTGGGTTTGTTTCTCTCTTGTTTTCCTTTTCATTACAAATTTTTATTATGATTTTATTTCAAACATTGAACTGTTATCTCAACCCACAAGTTATCTTACTTTTGCCCTTCCAATTCTCTCCCCCATCCCACTGGGGGAAGGTTGAGCAAGCAGCTGCGTGGTGCTTGGTTGCCAGCTGGGGTTAAACCACAACACAGGGCAAAGCTTACAGTGCATCTATGATTTACATAAAAGTTTAACTTAACATATTCATGACACTGCCTTGGAATTAAACAGTACCAAAATTGACTATGGAGAGAACAGTGAAATATACAAGCAGAAATGCTCAAAACTAGAGCACTAAACTTATTTGAAAAGCAGTGATGGGTACACACTTGAGAGACCCCTGAATCAGAGCCAAAATGATCTACCAGTAAAAAGAGTATAAAAGTAATCTGGTGATCTACATTTAAAGAAAAGTAGGTCAAAAATTTAAATGTAGGTTAAAAAACAGGAAAAAAAAACCCCATACATAAATCTCACAGTATAGCTTTCATCCAGTGCTAAGCTTCATATATCATTTTAAAAGGCAAAAGGTAATTCAGATAACAAATAGATTTTCAAATATATGCCTCTAAATTAGACCCTAAGATTTAGAATTGTTAAACTGTATTGCAAGTGTCTTCAAACAAGATAAAAGCCTATTGATTTTTTAGAGAGAAAAAAAAATTAAGGAAAACACAAAAAGGAACCAGTTGCTAGAATTAAGATTTAAGTCATAATTGAAAAGGTTACTGCCAAGTTTTAACCAGGAAAAACCTGATGAACTATGAATCATGGAAAAGGCAAGGTGAAATCAGGACATTTTTTAATAGAGCTTCTCAAACAGCATCATCTGGACAGTGTGTTTCACACTACTAAAATAATGGATCTTCCATCACACACACAGCATTCCAAGTATACTAAAAGAACCTGACATTTTTACCATGCTTGGAAATAAAAATATGGTACATTTATCCACCAAGTACACCTGAGTAAGAGCTAAATATTTAAAAGCATCTGAACAGAAGCTGAACTTTTTTCAAGACAAATGCACTAACGCAACACCAAGCATTCAATTTCAGGCACCTAGCTCTCCAAGCAGTCTTCAGTCTCCATTTGGGCACTATCTATATATGTGTGTGTGTGTGTGTGTGTATACATAAGTATAGAAAATCAGAATTAAACACGTAGTACCTAGTCAAATCAGATGCCTTAAATGAGGATCAACAGCCAAATGCTGAGCGGAGAGAGCTTCAGAACCTGCAGCGCTCTCATACCTATGTGCTTTCCTGTTTCCTAGTCAGGCACAATTCCTTCTAAGCCATGTTCACAGATTTGGATTTCCAAATCAAGTTTTTTAGTGCAAATGGTTCACTCATTCATATGAAATACGGACAAAGGTAGCATTCAAGAACTTGTTTCCATCAAAAAACCACTTAGTGTGCCATAGAATCATAGAATCATAGAATGTTTTGGGTTGGAAGGGACCACTAGAGGTCATCGAGTCCAACCCCCCTGCAGTCAGTCCACT
>NW_009259685.1:5604752-5606152 GCF_000687185.1 Egretta garzetta
GACTACATCGGCCAATTCCCTCAGGACTCTGGGATGCATCTCATCAGGTCCCATGGACTTCTGTGTATTCAGGTTCCTCAGGTGGTCACGAACCTGGTCTTCTCCTACAGCAGGAGATCAAAAAACCACTTAGTGTGCCATGCTGTTACTGACTTGAAATAGATGGTTATGAAATGACACACAAAACATTCACAAGTACAAAAACCCCCACACCATTCTCCACTGCACCCTCACCACCACATTTCACAAACTGGGGTTCAAACAATGTCCTGGAAGCACAGATCACTTTGGTTTTGGTGATTTTTACCATTTCTCTTGGTAATTATTCTAGTTTCACCACATTGATTTTTGAAGCTGGGCAGCCAGAACTGCACAAAGGTGTGAAGACTACAGTTCTAATAATACCAGGATTTTTATTTTTGTAATCCATCACTCATTTCTCATTCGCTTTTGTTCTTCTATCACCTTTATACAGTAAGCACAGTGCTATTTAATCCCACAGCCTCCTGTGCTGCAGCTATAAACCTACGTGGAATCACAGCTCTTTAGCAATCACAATACCAATATTTCAATCACGTCTTTTCATGCGAACACAGTGCAATTCCTTCCAGCCAACAGGATGAGGTTATCATTTTGTACACTACCTTGTCAAGCTGCAGGTAAGACTGGAGCATGTAATATTGGTCACTCACCTAAACCAAACGTGAACCTTTCTCAGCTTTGAGCCTTTTCGTTAAGACTCAAAAAACACTGGATGCCAGAGACAAGGCGTTCAAAAATATGAGAAACCATCACATCTAGGTTAGCACATTTTTGAGAGGTGATATAAAAGGAAGGCGACGTCTTTAACTTACAATACGGCCATCCCCGCTACCAATGTCAACTAGGGAACCGCTTCTGTTTTCTAGCATTTTCAGCACATTCTGGATCTGAGCGGAAGTTGCAGGAACGAAGGGCAGGCACACTTTCCTCAGAGCCGGGATCACGAAGGGGGTGACCACAGCATAGAGCGCCACCAAGGTCCCACCGACACCAGCCGTGGCCAACAGCCCCCAGCTCCTCCTTCTGGAGCTGCCCGGGCAATCCTCTTGTGGGCCTGCTGCGCGGCTCTCGCTCGCTAGCACCTTGGACATCACACCTGGAGACAGACTTAGTTAAAGAGCGTTTTCTCTAAAAGGTTTATTACGTGCTCGCCTCAGACAAAGCAGTGTGTCATATCAAAGAGATGGGACATCAGGAAAATAAACTTCTAACCCTTTAGGCGATTCCTAGACCCTAGGAAAACGTTACTATCACGGCTTTGGAGAAGCTGCAGCGCTGGGTTAAGTTTTTCAGGGCAGGAAAGCAGTTTCCACTGAAGCCCGTACCTCTTCCCACCCGGCCGGGCAGCAGCGCGCCCC
>NW_009259685.1:5606984-5609742 GCF_000687185.1 Egretta garzetta
GGGCTGTGGGGTCTCTGCGGCGTCAGTCCGCTCCTGGGCCGCGTGGCTTCGGGTTCGTCTCCCCCGTACGGGCGGGGCGCCCCTCCGGTGGCTCCTGGTCAGCGCGGGCAGGGAGGAGGCTCCCCGCAGCCCCCTCCTTTAGACCGACCTCATCCCCCCCACCGCCCCCCTGGCGTCTGGAGCTCGGTCGTTGTTCCCAAGACAGGCCGTGGCTGAGCGAGTAGGCAGCCTTGCGTGAATGGCTGAGATTTAAAAACTGATGGGAGAGCGGAGCAGAGTTATACTGGCTTCTCCTTGTAGCGTTACTTGCTTCTGTTGCTTCCCTGCTTTAAACCTCGGGGCTGTCATTTTAGCTGCTGTGCTTTTGCATGCTTTAGCGAAGTGCAAGTGCAAGCCGTGCAAGAAAAGGCACGGGAAATGTTGCATAAAAGCAACATGCATATATTTATTCCCCACCTCCCCCCAGTCATAATTGGTTGTTGTCAGTTAAATTACAATATTTGTGTTAGGTTTTTCCCCTGTATTTTTTCGTAGCTTGATGTTACGGTTTTGGGATGCGTGATAGTGTTTTAACTTGCTTCTCCTTTGTTTTGTAGTCTCACATAATGGCAGCGAAGGCTGTAGCAAGTACTCTGAGAACATCCCTTGGGCCTAATGGTAATAATAAAATAATTTTAATGGTTCTTTCTCAGTAATTGTTTTGGGGGATTTTCTAGATTTTCCTTCATGCTTTGAATGTATTTTTTTAGGCTTGGATAAAATGATGGTAGACAAAGATGGTGAGGTGACTGTGACAAATGATGGTGCTACCATCCTGAATATGATGGATGTGGATCACCAGATAGCCAAACTTATGGTGGAGCTGTCTAAATCTCAAGATGATGAGATTGGGGATGGAACTACTGGAGTCGTTGGTAAGAAAAGGTTTTAAATTTAACTTAGCTTTTCCAGCTTTAAAATCAGGCTTCAGCCATTTTAAGAAATTTTGTGTGAAGTAACAGTAGCTTTTCTGTAGCATGTTTTTAGAGTATTTACTGCATCAGTGTTCTTGTATTATAAGTCTTTTTAATCAGATGCTTTTGTGTCTTTTTTGAGTATCGTTACATTTTAGATTAGTGTTGAGAATCCTCTGTGTACCTTCAAAATTTTTCTGCATAATTTTCTTCCATAATTCCCACCTTGCTGCCCATGCTTCTGTTTGGTCTAACGTAATGCAGTTTTCTTTCTAAGCATAGTAAGTAGGGGGTTGTTCAGGGTTGTTTTGTCATTTAAGAAAGCTTGAACTGTTCACAGAATCACAGAATGATTCTGATTAAAATATTACAGAGAAAAAAATCAGAAGGCATACTTTTTGATCTTTTGATAAGGTAGTGAAAATGATGTTACGATCTGTGGAAGAGTAAACGTTATTTTAAAATTTTGTTTTGTAGTTCTGGCTGGAGCATTATTGGAACAGGCTGAGCAATTATTAGATCGTGGTATTCACCCTATCAGAATAGCAGACGGTTATGAGCAAGCAGCCCGCATTGCTATTGAGCATCTAGACAAAATCAGCGACAGCTTTCCAGTTGATCCTCAGAACATTGAACCTCTGATCCAGACAGCAAAGACAACATTAGGCTCTAAAGTGTAAGTCAGAAAAACTTCAGAAGACTATTTAATTTTCCCTTAAAAACACTTTGAGTTGAAAGGAGAAATCCTGGTGTTTTCATGGGTTATTGTTTGTGGTTTTGGAGTGGCTGCTGAAGGCTCTTTTATGTTTGATTTTGGCTAATTTCTCAGTGGATTCATGTCTCAGGATAAGAAATTGTCAATCCTTTTTCTCTAAAGGGCCAATTCCATGAGTTAAATAACTGCAAAGTCAATTTCTTTCTAACCTGTTCCAAATTTCTGCATCATAGCAAATTCCAAGATTAATGCAAACCATTTAAAAATAACTGTTATATTTCAAAGCTTTGTTTTGTTTTGGGTTTTATCATTTAAAAAAATTGTAGGATAGTTCCATAAGTACATTTGTCATTGTAGGTTTTGTATGTAGTATATACATTTAGACATTGTAAGGGTTTCCTTTGCAGGGCTGTCTTAACAGTGGTTTCTGTGGCTCGAATATTTCTTGGTAGCTAATTCTCCTTGCTTGTTTCAAACCTGTATTTTGAGACTATGTCCACAGAGATAGCTTGGAGAAACCATATTGCATGTTCTGTTTTCTGCCATATTTAGCATCTTCCATTTCTGCGAACAAGCAACAGGACACCCTCTTTTAGTGGAGCATACAAAAGTTGTTAGCTATAGTGATAATTTTTTCTGTTAGAGATCAATAGAATCACTTTCTTCTTCCAAATGGTGGAAATCCAATGTAACTTTATTGTATTTTTTATGCCTAGAGTTAACCGTTGCCACAGACAAATGGCAGAAATTGCTGTAAATGCTGTACTGACAGTAGCAGATATGGAACGTAAGGATGTTGATTTTGAGCTGATCAAAGTACAAGGCAAAGTGGGAGGTAGACTGGAAGATACACAGTTGGTTAAAGGAGTGATTGTGGATAAAGATTTCAGTCATCCACAGATGCCTAAAGTAAGTGATGTCCCTGTGTGTGTCTCTCATCTGTAATGGCTTAAATAAGACTGTCTAGCCTGCTTCAAATGCTGCTCTGGCATTTTTAAATATTTAAACAGTGTTGTGGTTTGGCTTGGTTTTTCACCCATATATCAACAGAGAAAGGGGAGAGAAGCATTAAATTCTTCACATCGGAAGA
>NW_009259685.1:5609855-5620103 GCF_000687185.1 Egretta garzetta
GGGGGCAAATGACTATAACTAAGTGAGGACAGATGCAGAGTTCTGTATTGAAGCAGAAATAGTCATCGGTAGTGTTTAGCATGCTTCAGATGTTTAATGCAGCTCAGTATCAAGAAATGCTGCTTTATGAGTTGCTACGTTGTCCTGTTTGGAACACCCCAGAAGCTGTCTTTTTATTATATTTGGTGTAGGTAAGGTCTCTGAGCCTTTGTGCGGCGTACTTCAAGAAAGATGGAAGCAATTTAGAATTTCCGCTATTCTAAAATCTTTTTCTAGTAGGTGACACTGTCTATCCTATAAAAAGGAAGACTGGTGGAAAATAACAGTCACGTAGCACATAAAAGGTGGCTATGAAGATGAGTATGTAGTATTCTCAATGGTCATGGTGGATAGGGCAAATAATGGTTTTACTGAAGTTCTTTTCTGTTTTTTTTAAACATTAAACTATAAAAAGACATCATTGGTAAAGATTGTTAAGGGTTTAAACAGTGTCTTGAAGCTGTGGAATTTGTTCTAAGTGGGTTATAGAGACTTTTGATGGAATTACATGGGTATAGTTAGTTTTCACTTTAGAATAAGTCAAATGATCTTCAAGTTTCCTTCTATCCCTATTTTAAAGATATATCTGCATGGTTTTTGCAAATATAAGGAAGAGGTGCTATTGAGGACAATTTTATTTTTTTTTTAATTGTATAGGAGCTTAAAGATGCTAAAATTGCAATCCTTACTTGTCCATTTGAACCACCTAAGCCTAAAACCAAGCATAAGCTTGATGTCACGTCTGTGGAAGATTACAAGGCACTGCAGAAATATGAAAAAGAGAAGTTTGAAGAGATGGTGAAACAGGTAGTCTTTAAGATCATTTCTCTAAAATACCGTAATGTATTGATTTATTTCTGGAAATAAGATAACAATCCTGATAGGAGGCAAGATACAAGCAAATGTAAGGCTGCGAATAGAAGTTGATGTGAGAGATATCACCCTAGTTTGAAATTTACTTTGATCTCTGTGTTTGCCAGATGGTTCTTCTTGAGACTTGTGTTTTGAGAAAGTTAGGAGAATTAAAACCATGAAAAGATTGGTTTTCATTCCTGTGTTAGTTCTGATCAGAAGATGGATGTTTTTTGTTGCTTTCAGATAAAAGACACTGGTGCAAACCTTGCTATTTGTCAGTGGGGTTTTGATGATGAGGCAAATCACTTGCTGCTCCAGAATGAGCTGCCTGCTGTTCGTTGGGTTGGTGGACCTGAAATAGAAGTAAGTAAAATCTTCTACAATTGGGCTTTGTACCAGTTTCAAACATTTGTTAAGTAATACACTGTACGAGTTAAAAGTTCAGGCTTTTTGGGTAGAACTGAATAATCGCATCTGTGGGGGTAGGTATTGGAGAAAAATCACTGGGGGTCTGTGGGAAGAACCTAGAATGAATGGTTTATAATTGGAGTGTATGCATTTTACTTGTTACAAGTTTTATGTGGCTAAGAATGTTTCTGCTTTAGTCTTGCTGTTTGCAGAAACAAGGCATTGCCTGAAATACTGTGAAGTGCTGGGAAGATAACCTTTTGGAGTAGGCATTTGACAGATTCTCTTCCACTAGTTTTATGTTATGAAAAATGTAAAAGACAGAAAAGTCTTCTCAAAATAATTGATCGTTGTTTAACTTCAGTTAATCGCCATTGCAACTGGAGGACGCATTGTTCCTCGCTTCTGTGAACTCACAGCAGAGAAACTGGGTTTTGCGGGTATTGTCCGAGAGATCTCCTTTGGAACAACGAAGGACAGAATGCTTGTCATTGAACAGTGTCAGAATTCCAGAGCTGTGACCATTTTCATTAGAGGAGGAAATAAAATGGTGAGATGCTTACTTTGTTACGAATGCTTGATACAGAAGTTGCAGAATGTATAGTTTCTTTCAAAAGCTTATTAACTCTTCTTGGTTTTGTCTAAATTTTCCTTGCAGTGTGGACAAATTGGAGGGGGGGTTGTAGGCAGTTGTGACTATGAGTCACTTGTTAGATTCACATCCTATGTTTTTGAATGAAAACTTTGTTTTCTCACTATAAGACCATATAGTTCATGAATATAGAAATAATTTTACCCGTGGATGGTCTAATTTGTTTTTTCTCATGGGACGGTCACTTTTATGAGTAAAGACTTAGCATTTTCAAAAGATTTGGTTTTATTATAGACCTAGGTATGTCACTTCTAATTTAGTCCAGTTCAAAACAACAACAAAAAAAAAAACCCACCAAAAAAAACCCCACACACAGATTGAGACTATTTTAAATGCTTATGTACTTAGCCTGGTTCTTGGTTGTTAAATTGTATTTAGTATAGGTCAAGTCCTACTTTGAGTGGAAAAACCTTAGGAAGAAAAGAACATAACCCCTAATCTGAAGAGTTCTTTAAGAAAGCAAAAATTCCGCTTTAAAGGTTAGCATAACTTGTTAAATCCTTCTGCATCGATTGAAGTTGGGAATTGACATAAATCGCAGCCTGAAAATAATGTTGGCATTTAAATTTAAGTGTTATGTGTCTGGGAAATATGCAGGATTGAAAACCTTATGATGTAATTTTTTGTCATTTCAATGTATAGATCTAACAAATAACATTAAAAAGGTGTGTAATTCTTATATTCCTTTTCTGCCGCTGGATATCTAACATTTCACATTTTGAAATAGTATAGCAGAGCTGCATTAGAGCCCTGAGAAGATCCTACAGTTTATTTGCAGTTTCCATTTCTGTATTAGGAAATAACATCTTCGCAGCCTTCAGTTGTGTATATTGTAAAATATATGCTATTTTGTAATTCCAGATTATTGAAGAAGCAAAGCGATCTCTCCATGATGCATTGTGTGTAATCCGGAATCTTGTTCGCGATAATCGTATTGTGTATGGTGGTGGTGCAGCTGAAATTTCTTGTGCCTTGGCAGTCAGTGAAGCGGCAGATAAGGTAAGAAAGGAACAGTTACGCCTTTCTCTTCATTTATGAAGGCAAAATAAGGATTAAGTCAGTCTTGAAAAATTAAAAAAAAAAATTTCAAAGAGCTTCTAGAAATTCCATGTTGTGGAAATTCCTGACATTTGCTGATAACCAATGTTAAAAAGTTTTCCTTCCCTTCTTGGTAAAAAGTCGTTACCAGTACTTTTTTCCCATTATGGTAAGAGCAGTTTAAAACTGCTTTAATTTGCAAGTAATCACCCAAAGGTATTTGTTCCATTATTGAGATGAATATTTCCAAGAAAATCTGCATATCGTGTATATATTTTATAGCTAGTATGAGAATCTGCTTTTGCTAACGTGGGAGTTAATAGCTATATGAATTTAAATTTCTTTTCCCCTAGTGCCCATCTTTGGAGCAGTACGCTATGAGAGCTTTTGCAGATGCCCTGGAGGTAATTCCCATGGCACTCTCGGAGAACAGTGGTATGAATCCCATACAGACTATGACTGAAGTGCGGGCTAGACAAGTCAAAGAAAATAATCCTGCCCTCGGCATTGATTGTTTGCAGAAAGGAACAAATGGTAAGAACTGCAGTGTGGAGAAGGAGGAGCATAACAGGGTTTTCTTTTTCAGAAGGTCAAAAAGCTTACTATTTTGCCTCTCAGCCCTGTTTTTTTGTTTGTGGGGTTTTTTGGTTTTGTTTTTAACCTGTGCATCGCTTCAGTTATGAACTCTTGCCCCTTGTCACAATAAACGGGGATGCAGATGGAGAGATACATGCATGTCTGCCAGGCAGAAAATATATAAATGACTGCAAACCTTTATTTGGTGGCAAGAGTAGTTGGAAGATGTTGGCTGGCCTTGTGTTACAGGAATAAAAGCGACTCACTATGAGGCAAGAGCAGGCTGTGTTTTTAAATCCTGCCGGTTTAGTGATCCATTTTACACTGCAGCCCTACAAACGGCTGTTTTGAGAAACAGCTTAAGAAGAATTAAAAAAAAAAAAGTTGGAAATGTCTTTAGGTAGTGTATGTATAGACCTGTAACGAGCATGTGAAGACCAAGAAACCAATGTATGAAAACATATTTTCAGCTGGACATGCACGTTTCACACTCTGTTGCTTTTTTCAGAAAAGGTGGTGGTAAATTTTGGAACACAATGTTCAGACATTGTGTTTCTGTGAGTTCATAACCCTTCTTTGCAAAATGAGGTGTTTCTGCTTACCAGCATTTGAACTTTCACTCCTTTAGTGGTTGCTTAGCCCTTAGGATGCTTCTAATATTTGTGGATGGACAAAAAACAATGCTGGAAGGCGAAAAGCTACATTTGGGGAAGACTTAGCTGGGAAAAGAGCTTCAATCTTAATGTTCTGTAATTGTTCCAATCTTTTGTAAGAACCCAGACATAAAAACTCTAGTTTGTACAAATTGTTTGTCAACTGTGGTGGCCAAGAGTAATAGTTTTCAAATGTTCTTTAAAATTACATGGAAATTACTATCTCAAGATAAGTGTTAGATCTAGATTTGAGGAGGGTATTCAATTCTTCTGCTTCTTTTTGGCAGATATGAAGCAGCAGCACGTCATAGAAACCTTGATTGGTAAGAAACAGCAGATCTCTCTGGCGACTCAGGTTGTTAGAATGATTCTGAAGATCGACGATATCCGTCGGCCTGGAGAATCTGAAGAGTGAAGGTTGAAAAGCAGGAAACATTAAGGGGGCCACAGCAGTAGCGAAGACGGTAGTATTGCGATGCTTCATCTTCGGCTGTTTATTTTGGACACTTTTTGTTTCAGATACTGTAACAGCTAATTGTTGGAAATAAAACACAACTTAGCACTGGTGGCTTCGAGACTCGTTTCAGAAGTACTGTTGCATCTTTTCTTAGACAGGTGTGAATATTCATAGAAAACGCTTCTTGAATGTATAGGAAAAAATCACTGTTAGCAGTAATAAAATCCATGGGTCCTTTTCTGTCGCTCCTGCAGCACGTTCCGTTAGCTGCTTGTGAGCAAGGCCCACAGATTCTCATTTTAGGAGGTCTGTCACTCTTCAGTGAAGCAAGCTGAAAATTATTGTAGCCTCCAGTAATTCTCACATGTTAAAAGTACCGAGTACAAAGTTTCAATCTTAAGATTTAAAGGACCTGTATTTCATGCTTCCACCTGCTTCCATTTTTTTCTCTTGTGGTACCCTTTGAGTATGTTCCTGATTGATGTGCAAGGAGGAGTTTTTTTCAGGGGTATACACATTCGGCCAGGGCTTTTGCCTGTACTGCTACAATGGAGTGCACTTACTTAGTAAGTCCCAAGTATGATCTTCGAATGGTAGAGTAAAATTTTCTAGGAAGATGCCTTGCTTGTGAAATGATTAGCAAGAAACAAGTCGTAGACCAGAGCCAATGAGCAATTTTTTTTGCAAATTTCAAAATAAAGGGAAGTTATGGAAGAAAACAACATTACTTGCATTACGTTTCACGTGCATAGCTTGAAAGTTTCAGGGCATAGGAATATGGAGGATACTTTCTTTTTTACTGACCGCTATTAGCCAGCAGGTCTTGTTCTACCCATTATTTGCAGTGACGATGCATCACTTGGGTCAGACGAAATCCTTCACTGAGTGTTGATAGAGGAAGAAGGGTAGAAATAGCAAGTTTCACTTTTTATGGTGGCAGTGTTCCAGGGCTGGTTACAATAAAGTGTATTTCCAGAAGTCTTTGAGGAAGACTCTTGTAAACCTTTATTTTCTTCGTTAGAAAATGAGTACTGGGTGTTTCATTGTTATTCTTTTGCCTTTTCCCAAATTAGCTTCATTTACATGCAATTCAGTGGACAACAACAGTTAATCATTTTTTACTGCTGCTGACGTCTGGCATTCTGAATCAATTAATGGTTGCAATTGTGAACCTAAAATTCCATAAATGCATTGGCTCACGTAGAGCCATCTCTTACTTTGCTCAGTAACACAAAAAGAAAATGGGTGTAGCTAGAACATAAAAGGGAGTAATTTTGTTGTGCTAATGTACCGCTTCACCTCATAGTGGAGTAGTACGTGTGGTAGAAAGGAAGTGAAGAAACAGTTATTCCCATTTTATTAGTTTTTCCCTTCAACTGCTCTCCCCTGTTGTCATGGTTTAACCCACACTAAGCCCCATGCAGCCACTTGCTCACTCCCCCGTGGTGGGATGGGGGAGAGAATTGGAAAAGTGAGAGAACTCATGGGTTGAGATAAAGGCAGTTTAATAGGGAAAGCAAAAGCTGTGCGCGCCGCAAGCAAAGCAAAGCAAGGAATTCATTCACCACTTCCCATGGGCAGGCAGGTGCTCGGCCAGCCCCAGGAAAGCAGGGCTCCATCACGCGGAACGGTGACTGAGGAAGACAAACGCCATCACTCCCAATGTCCCCCCCCTTCCTTCTTCTTCCCCCAGCTTTATGTGCTGAGCATGACGTCATAATGGTGTGGGATGTCCCTGGGGTCAGCTGTCCTGGCTGTGCCCCCTCCCAGCTTCTTGTTCCCCCCAGCCCACTGGCGAGGAGCAGCAAAGGCCTTGACTCTGTGAGCGCTGCTCAGCAGTGACATAAGCAGGAGTTTGTTTTCAGCATTGTTTTGGTCACAAATCTAAAGCGCAGCACCGTGCCAGCTGCCACAAATAAAATTAACTCCATCACAGCCAGAGCCTGTACACCTGTTCAGTCCACATCGGTGAATCCCATTGCCAAATTGTTTCTTCTTCAGTTGCATTTTCTTCCGGCATGGCTTCGAAATGGTGACTCCTTTAAAACGTGAGGTGCCAAAAAGAAATGGGTGGTACTGCACACCCCTTCTGCCGCTCCTCTTTAGGATGTCCTGACTGGGAGGTGTGGGGGAGGCAGAGGAGGGGGTGCTCTGCGCAGGCCACACTGCCTCTGGAGGGAAGGAAAGGTGTCACTGTCCTCTGCAGGGGGTAGGTGGGGTGGAACTTACAGTCAGTAATGTCGGAGGGACCTTCAACGTGTTGTGGTGGCAGTTTCTAAGGATGTGTGAGCTGAGACCTGGCCGGGTCAGGTGGTGGTGTGTTGGTTTGGGGTTTTTATTCTTCTGAGGGCAAGTTTTGACTAAACTGCTGCCTAACTCAGAAGCCTCAGGAGCAGGACAACTTATTTTAAAAACTGTGAAATCATGTGATTTTGTTGATCTGACTCATGGAAATAAAAGGTTTGTGCCTTGTATATAAATATTTTAATGTTCAACCAGATTTTAGTATGGGAAGTCTGAAGCTGGGTGATGGAACTTTGATAACATTTTAAGAAAAGGAAGTAATTTTTTTTGGGAGGTTTGTACTTCTGCTCTTCAGCTTAACAAATGTATAGCGTTAGCACTGTCAATAGTTGTTGCATAGAGGCAATTGGACAAATGGCTTTCATCACAGCACGCAACACCCAGCTGAAAGTATTAAGCCAAATGAATGGAGCCGGTGCAGCCCAGACTGGTACGCTTTCACAGCAGGAGTGATTGAACTTGTGCTGTGACAGAGCAGTGGGACTACCAGCCCTGCGATTTTGTCTGCCTCTGGTCAAATAAAACAGAGCAAATGTATCTGAATAATGAGACGGTTTTGTGGGAGACGAACACTGATGCTCAGCTTAATCACGGTGTGTTTGTACCTTCCTGGGACCCTCCTCTGGCCCTGCCTCTGGCCCGCTAGTTCTAGCGCTGGTTACCAGCCGGCTTTTCCCAGCCTGGTTCCTTAGTCTCTCCTGCTGCCTTCCCTGGCCTGGCTCCTTTCGTCCTCCGATCTCTTGCATCTCCATGCTGAGACAACGCTCGTCTTCGCAGGCGCAGGAGGCAAGGCTGCCAGGAGCGCAGCACGCAGGCTCCCCTCCATCCCTCCCAGTCACACCCGGCTCGCAGCAGCTGCGGGTTGTCTTGCACCCAGGGCTGGGCTTCTGACTTCGGGTGCACTGCAGTGATTCAGAGAAATCGGGTCTGAGGGGATTTCTTTCAGGAGTAGGGTTAAGCAGAGCTGTGAAACAACTTTCTTCTTTCTCTGCAAACTGACACCTATTAATACAAAATGTATTTTTCCCTTGCCTATGAAAAAACCTGCTGTTTGATCATTTCTGTGTTCTGCATGGGGAAAGACGCCTCATAATGCGAGCAGTTCCTGTCCAAACGATCAGATCAGACAAGCTTACAGGCAACCACAGGCAGGGCCTCAAGCAGAGCGAGTCAAGCAGTCTTGCTAACACACGGGTCTCCTAGCGCACTCTGTAACATCAAGACACCTGGATATTAGGATACCTAGACCCAGACCTACCTGAACTAAGGTGACTGGCTCCAGAACCTGCCCAGGCTGTATGTCTTTATGCTAAGGAAAAAGAGTGCGCTGTGGGACCTGCTCTCCTCTGCAGCAGAATGGCATGACCGTCCCTTGCGCTGTTCAAAATTACTGTTATATTGGCCGTGGGGATGGTTATTACACCCCCCCGGACTCTTACCATCATCCAGGGAGGGATGATTCAGTTGGGAGGTCTGGGTCTGGGAGACGAGCCTTGTTTGTCCTCCCTGCGTAGAAGTACCTCTCCATTTCACATCTTGGAGGGTTTCCCGGGAGCTCTCTGCCAGGGAACATTTCTCACCATGTTAAAGAGCCAATTAGATGGACTGACAGTGTTTGCTTTGTAAACGACTCGTCTCTGTGATACAAGAGAGTTTGCTAAACTCAAATTTCTTTGGGTGGGTGTGGGTGGGGGGGTGGGGGTGTGTGTGTGTAAAGTTTTAGTAAAGTTTAGTAAAGTTTAGTAAAGTTTTCTGTAAGACCTGTGGACCCTGCAATACCTGCCTGGTGTACACACACTAGAATCCTCACCCTCATGAGATTCCTCCCTGGGCTATTTGGGACCCGTAACTGTCACGGCGAGGCTCCTGCGCAGGGGTTTGGCTGCAGCGTACAAGCAAGAAGCAAGCTGCAGCTCTCCTGCAGCGTACAAGCAAGGAGGGCTGTGCAAACAAAGGTGGAGTGAGCAAAGGAAAGCTGGGAAACCTCAAGGAAATCGGCACAATCTGTTTGCTTGCTTACAGTGAATGGTGGGCACTCGGGACGTTAGCCAGGGAAAGAAAAATAAAATATTAGAATTAGGAAAACAGTTGTCAGTGTGAGTAATGGTATCAAGGATCGCTGAAGGCATCAGCTCTGTGGGGTGGGGTACTACCATAAGCCCTCTCTCCCTCTCGGAAAAGTCAAGCAGCTGAGTGATGCAGGATTATAAATGCTCGGTGTGTATTCTAACTCTCTGTTTGCAGTAGGGCCCATAATGGGATACAGTGTTTTCTGCCAACAGGAAAAGATCGCAACTACATAAGCAACTACATCCTCAAAGTATCCCAATGCAGTGGCTAAAGAGAGAGCAGCAACCAGGAACTTCAAAATGCTAGGAGTGAGCTAAGATGCTGGACTTGGTTACTCATCTGTATCGTGGTCATATCTCAGGGATTCCCGTTCTACTTGGCTGGAGCTTCACTTCTTCTCTGCCTCCATCAAAAGCAAGGGAGATTTCTTTCTCCCTTCTCTGCACCAACTGACTGTGCTGCCAAGGACTGTATATTCCCTTTTCTGAACTCCAATGTGTAGTTTGATTCCCAAATCCATGGGGGTAAAAAACTATCAAGGACCACTAAATTTAAAGTTTCCATCTATCTGCAGGCCCCTCTTAAGTCAAAAATCTGCTGAAAGTTGGAAAGTGTCTTCGAGGAATTATCAACATATACTTGCCTTGTTCTTATTTTTATTTTTTTAAAAGGCAGGATGTTAGATTATATTAGGCCTTAGGTTTGATGGCGTTCTTATTATCTAAGCACACCTACATTGAGGCAAGTTTTTCAAACTTTGTGTTACAGGTAAAACTAGCTGATTTAAAGAACAAGGAATAACTGGTGAACCGGCAGATTGTTTCTGATTCTTATAAGGCAATTGTCAAAATGTGCTGGTTTTGGCTGGAATAGAGTTCATTTTCTTCACAGCAGATAGTATGGGGCTATGCTTTGGATTTGTGCTGAAAACAGGGTTGGTAACACAGGGATATTTCCATCACTGCTGAGCAGCGCTGACACAGGGTCAAGGCCTTTGCTGCTCCTCACCCCACCCCACCAGTGAGGGGGCTGGGGGGCCACAAGAAACTGGGAGGGGGCACAGCCAGGACAGCTGACCCCAGCTGACCAAAGGGATGTCCCACACCATATGGCATCATGCTCAGCACATAAAGCTGGGGGAAGAAGAAGGAAGGGGGGGACATTCGGAGTGATGGTGTTTGTCTTCCCAAGTAACC
>NW_009259685.1:5620276-5633622 GCF_000687185.1 Egretta garzetta
AGCACTGGGGTGGGGTGGGGGGGGGCGGGTGAGTGAGCCGCTCCATGGGGCTTAGTTGCTGGCTGGGGTTAAACCATAACAGTCCCTTTTGGCACCCAACATGGGGCTCAAAGGGTTCGAGATAACAACAGATTTGCAATGTGCTAGATCAAATTTATAGGTGTTGACTGCTGTTTAGCTATTAATCGGCAGGCTTCTTGTGCTTGCCATGGGGCTTGCTTGCCTTACTGTATATTAGAGTCTGGTGCTCATTAGCAGCTGCTTTTTGCTTTCACTGCTTGCTGTACTGCTGACCATCTCACCCTGCTGTCCCTGTTTTTGATAACAGCAATGGTGATACGCCTGGGCTGGCAGATGGCCAGGGCATCGCTGCTGTTTCTGTGCTACTGTCCTGGACAGGCTGGAACGCCAGTGTGAACTCGAGTCGAAGGGATTGTGACTGGGGGATGAATCCACATGGGAGCAGGACACCCTGAAGCGTTGTTGTAATACATGACTTGAGTTGCATGTTATTGGAATTACTATAGCAGGAACCACCTGAACTAACAGAGAACAAGCTTCTTACAAGAAGCAGTGCAAGTGCAGCAGTGACCTGACCTGAGCTGGCTTTGGTGCCCAGTAACTCCACCCAACACAGCACCTCTCCTGTCCTGAGTGACTGCCATAACGGATGGAGCCCAAAGTCATGGACTAAATGAACTCAGTGGACATTTTGTGGACATTTGTGGACATTTTATGAGCATTTTATAAAGGTGGTCCATAGACTAAGGGAATGATATCTATGTATTATATCAAAGGATAGGAGGGAGGGGTGGTCGTTAATCAGGTTGTATGGGATAGCATGGGACCTGAGCATGATGTAAATGGTGTGGAATAAGGGGTGGAGAACATCCCGGGGTTGGATGGGATTAATTTTCTTCTTGCTTATAGGGGTGACTGATACCAGCACCAACCAGGTTGGTTCTCTGGTTCAGCTGCAGCGCCCGTCACCAGGGTGTGTAGCTGCCTAAGACTTTTAAAGAGGTCTTTAAATGTACCTCTTTTCCTGGAATATGGTCCAAAGAAGGAAGAGTACATTCTTCCCATATCCTAATTTCTGGCAGAAAACAAATAAAATTGTTTTATATTTGGGTCAATATTGTACCATTTCAATAAGCAAAAAAAGCTTTAACTCATTAAAATTTACAGAGATGCCACTGAAGCAGCATTGCTTTCCCTCTTTGAATCTTTTTATTAGTTGGATATTACACAAACAGTCTTGAAAAGATTGTCTTGAATTCACATTTAATTTGAAATGGTTTGTTTTAAAAAAAAAAAAAGTAACCCAAATATTTAACAGTCTGGTTTGAATTTAAAGATTTTGTGATTTCTGATACAGTGCAGTACCTTTTTACACCATGCGAAGATAACCATCTTTTCTCTAAAACTCGTAAGCTACCAAGCTGATTCCTCAAAACTGTCGTTTATTTTTTTTCACTCCAGGTCAGGAGGGAGTGGTTTCCCTGCTGGCACAAACAGGGCCCATGTACACAAGGGACTATCTAGTGTTACCTCAGCTGCCCTGATCTCAGGGCATCAGGGCCTCAGACTGTCTCGGTTTCAAGAAGCTGCTTTGATTTATGTGCCTTATGGCACCTAGTTCTCGGAGTATCATAAAAAAACCTGTCCAACATTAAAATTGCTGAGTTCCCCCTCTCTAACTGGACTGTCTCGTGGTGAACTTCTCTGCCAGCTGCTCATATTCATCACTCACTGACCGTTCCCATCACCCAGCTCGCAAGTGAAAAGCCCTCTGCAATCTCCTGACCTTTCTCCCACGCGTACACCACCGACTCCTCTGCTGCCACGTGTGCGTCCCCGTAACCCACTGGCAGGCGCTGGTGGTCCTCACGCTCAGCTGGGTTTTCCAGTGAACATGACTCTTCTCCAAGGACCCTTGAACCACCTCTTTATGTGCTCGCCCCAGCTGGTCCTTGATTCTCCCTGCTCTTCTACTGCCATTTGAATTGGAGTCTTGGTCTGAGCTGACATCAATTGGTTTCCTGTTTTGCACATCCAGCTACTGTGCTGGCTGGCATTTTGCAAGCGCCTTGACTAGACAGTTAGATATGAGGTCTTCTCATTAACACGTCTCTTGTAATTGGAAGAAGGCCAAAGGCTGGGAAAGGCAAGTTTCCAGCACTGCCTTTGATTTAAGGGCAGCACTAATGGTTAAGGTTAAGTGAGTCCAAGTGTTAGTGATTGGGAATGAACTCAGAGGCACAGAAGGTGATGTGTGGCGAGTGCTGGGGAAGCAGGAGTGACTGAAATGACTGAAAACCCACTTAGGAAAGATCCTTTGCTGACTAACTTTGACACAAGGTTGCAATGGCACATCCTCTTAATACTTGTCGCACTGCCTCGCTTTTCAGCTACATCAACTCACTCCCTAAGAAAAGCTACTACTGCAAATCCCATGGGAGCTGCATTTCTGACTGTTCAGGATCTGGATCAGGCTCATTCTCTGGCTCCTTCATGCTGGGACCATGCAAGTGCCGAGGAGATGGACAGATCAGCACAGCCTTGTCTTCTCTTCCTTCACAAAGAAAGTTTGCAGCAATTTCTTCTCTTTTGCTAATATAAAAAGTATGCACCCTCCAGCTCCTGTTTGCTTAGGAAGAGCAGAGGACACAAGCAGAGATGTGCCTTTTTCAAAACTGAGCACTGAGTGTTATTGCTTTTGAGTAGAAGTGCAGAAGCTAACAAGGCCAACAAAGTTCAGTGAATGTTTAGCAGTGATTTCATTCCTTGGCTGAAATTAAGCATGGGAGAAGACGAAACAGTTCTGGAGGCAGCAGTTTAGAGCTGATGGAAAACAGGTCATGTTACTAAGACCCAGGCAAATCTGGATTCCTGAGGCAGGGGTTAGTGGGTATGGGAAGCCTTGGCTCACTCCCAGCACTGGAAGCTTCAGCTACTGCAAGGCAGCAGTGCCAGCATCCAAGGTGTGGTAATGAGAATCCCTGTAGTGAAACAGTCCCTTTAAGGTATTGCAAAAACCAGATCCCACTTCGCTTCAGGAATTTGCTCTGCGGATGAGGCAGACTGGGGACAGGAACTCTGCACACCAGCAGTAGTGCAGTGTGGGATTAGAATCCTTACCTCCAAACCTGAGCTGTAGGCTCTGCTCCAGGTCATTAAAAGAAGAGGGGCTAGCTCCTATGGGGGTTTAAGTAAGTAGTGCCACAGATGAGCTAGCAGAGGTCTTTGTCAAGCACACAGAGAAGGTAATTCAGCGGCTCTGGTGTCTTGATTGTCCAAATCAAAGACCTGGTCCTGTTGGCTTCTGGTTTCTGGGCCAGGATTTCTGTGGAAGACAGGACCTGAGTGCCCAGTAGCAGTGCATGCCCAGGCTGTGTTCCGTTGTGGAGCAGGAGTACAGAAAGGACGTGAAGGAAGTCATTTACACGTACCCTGGTTTATGTGCTGCCAAAGTTTACCAGCCCCTAATCCAGGCATGTTGAATTTATCTTGCGTACAGTTTACTCGCTGATGGAAAATGCATACATTTATCCTTTCTACATACTAACATAACTGAATCTCATGGTGAAGCTGCAGGCCTGAAAAAGTGGGTCTGAGAAGGCTATAAAGCCTTTCTCAGGAACTATTCGTAGCTATTCCCTAATCATTAGCCTACTCAACAGCACTATAAGGAAAGTAAATGTGGGGGGGTGAAGACGATCCAATTGACTCCTCAGCCCTGATGCGGAGAAATCTGTCTCAAGACATGTATTGGCTGGTTTTCTGTTCTTAAATGCTTCTTTTCAGACACAGGACACAGGCAAGAAATTACCTTCTTAGGTGACTGCCCAGACATGACTGGTGTGTTAGTGCTTGCCTGGCAAGCTATACTGAAGGGTGATTTCTAGTCTTTTAATCTAAAAAATAGGTGCCTAGATAACCTCCTCCCTGGTCTGCAGGCTGACAGGTCATAGCCCTTGGTTCCTAATTGCAACAAAATGATCTGGCAATGAAATGGCGAGCAGATTTATCACTGAAGTAAATACATGTTTGAATCACAGAGACAATGAATCTAAGGCTAATGAGGGAGACTTGCAAAGCAACAGAGAGTGGATATTTCTTCCAGCACCCCATGAGACCCTGGAATAAAGTGAAGAGCCAGAAAAGGGAGCTGAACGCTATCCATCCTAAAGTGAGCCTGCCTTGAAAATGGTCTGGTTTTGCTCTTGGTAAGGAAAGGTTCTCAGCTCTGGCAAAGGGTTTCCTGTTTCTCTTTATTTTTCTTTACCATCATCTGATTAGGATCACCTATGAGAAAATAGTGATTTCCCCATGCCATTGTCTTCAGACCTTAAGAAGAAGATGAAAGTTTAGATGCAGGGATGTGAAATCCAACCTAATACACCCTGAGCATTGGTCCTGTCCTGCTACTCTTCCCTGAATAGTTCTAACACGTGGACGCTACACAGCCATCCTCTGCTAGCAAGCCAAAAACAGTCCCAAAAGCCACTGAAGAACAACAAAATCTGTATCATTGCTTGGCAAAATGAGCAGCTGTGCCAGGAACGCAGGAAACAGGACCTGGGCCCATAGAGGCGTTATTGCCCCTGCTTTCCCCAGCATTAGGAATTTAGAGCCTATATGGATTGTGGTGAGGTATGCTCTTAACATTGATGATATAAGATCCAAACTGCCTGACTATAGACTGGTCCATTTTAATCAAGACAAGAGAAATGAGTCATTAAGTGACCCAGAAAGGAACTACCAGATCTGTTCAGAGGAAATTGTTTTGACTAAACAGAGACATATTGGGTTTGGTGCCTTTCTTCCATTGGGAATGCAACTCCAGCAACAGAAATGCCCCAAATATTTTGCTTCTGTGGAAATACTGTGTGGGGTTGTGCAGATAGATATCTTTGTTAGACTTCATGAACTATCAGCCAACCAGCCCAGCAAAAATGATTGCAGCTACAGGAAAATGCTAATGTCTGAAGGAGATCAACTTAAACTTTCATGTCATTCTTCCCATAGTGATTTGGTCTGTGGCAAGAGATATGGAATTTAAACCTCAGGTTTGTCCTAGAGTTATAACTTGTGTAGCTGGGTGGCAGGGCTTTGCCTGTATCCAGCACACTTAAACCATTAATTCCCCTGGTGGTCCAGGAATTCCCTGGCTATTCAGCTCCATAGATGAGACAGTGGACCAACGTGAGACCAAGCAGTTGACTGAAGCCCTAGCCACCTTCACAATTAAGTGCTTGACTAATTGCTGCAGGAGTCTCCAGATGGGAACTTTGGACTGCCCTGGACATCCCACCAGGTGGCTCCTGCTGTGCCCAGACCAGCTGATAACATTTCAGTGTCTAGATTAACATCCTGGGTGGAGAATATGGCCATCCCAGAGACTTCCAGGGTGGTTCTGATATACAGCATTGATCAAACTGTACATAAGTCCTACTTAGGGACTAAAGGAATTCTCTTCCAGAGCTGCAAGACTCATTACAGCCGTCTGGGAAAAGACTAATGCCAGTTCTCTTACGGATGAGCTCAGAGGAGGACTACAGTCCGCTGATGGGCTGAGGTGGTAAAACACAGAAAGCCCTATTGAAATTCTTTGTATGTTGACTGAAATCACACAGTAGGGAGAGCAAACAAGAAATACTGATTCTGACCTCTGGAGGCAGTGGGATGTTGGCTCACACAAGGGGAAAGCAATGGTGACCGCAAGGCAGGCAGAGCAAGGCATCCAGTGAAGTGCAAATTGAAGACAAGGTGGAAGGAAGTCAAGGCTTTTGTTTCAAAGAATACAGTACCAAGTCCAGGGGCTGGGAGTGGAAAGGAAAATGAGAACTCAAGGTCAGGAATTCTGATTCTTTGCCTAACTCTGGCAGAGCAGTGTTATGTCTGCTGGTTAAGGAGACCTGAAGTCAGGATTACTGAATACTGTTCCCAGCTCCTGCCTGCTCGGTGACCTGAGTTGCAGCTCAGGACTTTGTTCTGTGTCCAAATTTTTCATTGGTAAGGTTTCCACCTATCGAACCAAACTGATTCTTGGTGGTGGATAGCCAGTTACCTTCCCCTCTTGAGGTCCCATCATTCCTTTGGCCAGTGCCACCTGGCAGCCCTCATGTACCACGTGCCATAGACTCATCTCTCTCCTGCAGTGATGGAAGGAAAGGACAGGGGCATCCTGTTACAGCCAGGTCTCTGCCAGCCCTATCCAATTCCCAACATGCCCTCGTGCAGCCAGGAACCAGTGGGAGGGTGGCAGGCTGCTCAGGGGCAGGGCAGAATCACTGCCTATCGTGGCTCCCACTTAATCCCCAAGTTTCCATTATGGAGCAGTACAGAAGAGACCAACCAGTGCAGCAGTTCCTGGGGTAGCCCAGCAACAGTAAACTCAAACAGAGATTGGCAATGGCTACCATCAAAGACACGCAGAGTCACCAGGAGGGCCAGCTTCCCTCTGCCCCGAGCTCTGCCAGCGCTGGGAATAGAAGCCGCCCAACCCACCTGCCGAAGGCCACTCCAGCTACCAGCAGTACCCAACCAGCAGCTGCTCTTTGTGCAAGTGTTTTCTTATGTTTCTAGCTGAGTGATAAGCTGTCCTGGTGGCATAAAGTTGCTCCAGTCTTCTCTGAAGTACTACAAGCGGTATGGGTGCGAGGGAGGGGAACCTGAGGACATAAGTGCATGCCTCTTCTTGCCACAGCTCCCCAGATCAGCAGTGCAAGGAAATGGACTGAGTCATGAGTGAAAGAGAGTAGCACCTCTCCCAGCCACGTGAAAGGTGCCGCTGAGTTGTACACTGACCACCCTGTATTGCTTCTTGACAGCATAAAGTCTTCCAGGGTTTTGTATCTGTCGTAGTTTAACCCCAGCCAGCAACTAAGCCCCATGGAGTGGCTCACTCACCCACCCCACCCCACCCCGGTGAGATGAGAGAGAGAATCAGAAGAGCAAAAGTGAGAAAACTCATGGGTTGAGATAAAGACAGTTTAATAGGGAAAGCAAAAGCCACGCACGCAAGCAAAGCAAAACAAGGAATTCATTCACCACTTCCCATGGGCAGGCAGGTGCTCAGCCAGCCCCAGGAAAGCAGGGCTCCATCACGTGGAACGGTGACTTGGGAAGACAAACACCATCACTCCAAATGTCCCCCCCTTCCTTCTTCTTCCCCCAGCTTTATGTGCTGAGCATGATGTCATATGGTGTGGGACATCCCTTTGGTCAGTCGGGGTCAGCTGTCCCGCCTGTGCCCCATCCCAGCTTCTTGTGCCCCCTCAGCCCCCTCGCTGGTGGGGTGGGGTGAGGAGCAGCAAAGGCCTTGACCCTGTGTCAGCGCTGCTCAGCAGTGATGAGAACATCCCTGTGTTACCAACCCTGTTTCCAGCACAAATCCAAACCATAGCCCCATACCAAGTACTGTGAAGAAAAGTAACTCTATGCCAGCACCATCTCAGTATAAAGGGATACTTCTTTTGCAGTAGGATGACCCCCATGAAGGTGAAATAGTGGATGGGCAAGTGATACAGAAACAGGGCTGAAGGAGTGAGCAAGATGGAGCAAAGAGCAAGAAAGGGAGAAAAGAAACAGTACCACACAAGGAAGATCCCTGAAAGCTCCTCAGGAGCTGAAGGAGGAAAGAAATCCCTGGTAGGTGCCTTTCTGCAGCGTGAGGGATTTTAGTCCATAGCAGTGTGAGCACTGTAACATTACCAAAGCCTCGTATACATGGAGCAACTCTCACCACCCAGCTAGGGTAATCCATACCCTTGACCATATCACAACTATAACTGCTGTGCCTCCATGATACATGTGTGGCTGTATGCAGTAATGCTATGAGTCCTGGGCTAGGACAGTCTTGTGTCTGTCTGTGGTCAGATCCATCACATAAATCTGGTGTACAGTGGAATTCCTGTGCTCAATCTGTATTGACCAGACCAGAGGCGTGGAGGTTTACCATCTGCTCATCCTGCTCAGTTTCAGGGATTTGAGTGTGTAAGCACATCCACATCCATGAATGTCGGGGGATTGACCTGTCGGTGACACAGGGCTTAGCATATCATAAAGGTACAAGCAGTTAAATGTGGTTTCATTCCTACTAAGAGGGCTAAGCAGCCAGAAGTTATCCAGCAGCTTCGGAGAGGGGTGTGAGGTAAAGCAGGGAGAGGCTCTGCAGAAGGAATTGTCAGGAGTTAGTCCTGCCCAGACTGCTCCTGGGGAAGACCATTATGAGTTAGCTCTGCGTTTGACAATCTCTGCAAGATTTACTATCCTGAAGAGGAAGATGAAATAATTTCTCAAGGCAGAGTGTCAGCCTGAACCATTAATGGCAGAACAAGGGGCTGTGAAAGCTGTCGCTTTTTCCCTACCTGGCTTTGGAGAGGGCAGATTCAGCGGGTGTCAGCCAACGTCTGCACATCACTGTCCTTGTTCTGCTTCCATCTCCTGCTCAGCCAGTGGAAGGGAAGCTCTCCAGCCAAGGCAGGCGCAGAGCAGTGCCTGGGACACGGAGAGGGGACTCAGAGCTGCCTGCTCAAGAGGCTGTTTGCAGACTTCTCAGCAGCTTCTAATCATGGCAAGAAGACTGCTTTGCTTGAAGCCAGCTCTATGTAGCCAGATGTCAGATACAAACTAAAAACTAGACTGTTCTATCACTTAAAAGAAATTTTCTCCTAAGCACCTCGCTTACTTAAATAAATCCATTCGGTCACAGGTTGTCTGTCTTGCTATACCCTAAGAAATCTGTCAGCATAGCTTAGGTGGAAGCGGCACTCAGTCAGAGTTAGGAGACAGAGGGTGGCTACCAGGGCCCAGAATGGAAGCAGGAGCCTTGTGTGATTCCACCCTGAGACACAGGAGCCAGCCAGAGATACAAGTCCTTGGTGGGGGGCAGTTTGTAAACAGCAAAGAAGGGTTAGAAGTGCAATTAGTCCGTGTGACAACTGTGACCACCTTCTGTCACCACCCTGGGCCAGGCCAAATCCCCCTTCCTCCCTCTCTTGCACAACGCTGGGCCAAGGCACAGGGCTTATAAATATGCTCAGCTGCTTGTCAGCCCAGGGGGAAAAAAAAAACAACCCAACAAACACACCCACAGCAACAGGCAGGCCTGTATATGGGCAAGCCCCAGCTATTGGCTGGCACGGCTGGCTGTCAGACCTTGGATGGGTTCTCAGTAGGGAATTCTAGGATACTGGAGAATCTTTATGGGATTTAGTAGTGGTCAGTCCTCTTCCTGTGGTCAGCATTGACACAGATAGCCCAATGTAGCACAAGGAGAATTAAAATTATACTATGGGTAGCAAGGTACTGTGCAACCCAAGCTGCAGGATGTGGAAAACATTGAGGCAGTTCCTTTGAT
The DNA here is from genome assembly GCF_000687185.1 of Egretta garzetta. Taxonomy (NCBI): domain Eukaryota; kingdom Metazoa; phylum Chordata; class Aves; order Pelecaniformes; family Ardeidae; genus Egretta; species Egretta garzetta. The sequence goes on from NW_009259685.1 coordinate 5,629,644, forward strand.
CTCTCTGCCTAAGGCATTTCCCCCTGGTTCATGCATCTCTACTCAGGGATGCAGGATAGAGGAAAAAAACGGCTTAACGGCTGAAACTCCATGAGCTATTGCATGTTTCCCGGTCAGGGACCAGGTGTCTTCTGATCCAGCCACTTTCTGTCCTGCAGCTCTTTGTCCTTTGGCATGGCAACAAGGCTTTATGAGTTCTCATGGTTTCTCAAATATAGGCTGCTCTAGAAGACATCAGCTGGGTTGCAGTCATTGCCAACATGGCCCTATGTGAGTAAGAATGAAAGGTAACAAATTCCCCCCATCTTTATCCCCCGGCTATTTTTTCTTTCCATCCCTGTGCTCAGAAGGACAGTTATTCAGAACAGGGTCGTATTTTGTGGCCTTTGAAGTGAAAGGCAAAACTCAAGAACAAGCAGTGTGGGAGGAGGCAGGCACAGGCACTATGCAGTCTTACATCTGCCCTATCATATTCCCTGGCCTGAGATGCTTTCCCCCACTCATTTTTGGGATCTGGTGCTCAGTCCCTCTGCAGTCTCAAGACCTGACATCTGTGTGCAGAGTGGGAAGGGTCGAGCAGGATGGTCAGCATGCGGTCTTGTTCAGGAGACAAGGCTACAAAGGCACTCTGGGGAATACGGATAATTTCTCCTTTGCTACCCTTCCTAAGAAACTTCATCACAGTCCTGATACTTAACAGAGTTTAAGTGGGAAGAGGTGGAAGTAATGTAGTGTCAGAGTTGACAAGACAGAAGGAAGATTACATGCTGCAAGCTTCTAGAAATTACACCAGAAGCCTAATGGGAGAAGTCCTGAAGGCTGGACCTCTGCCATGCCTTTTATCATTGGGTCAGCCAGCCCAACAGAGTGACTTTCGTTAGTCTTCCTTTAGAAGGAGGAGATGACATCAACCCTGCTATCCAACCTGGTCCTGCCCTCCCTTTTATGTCCTGAGTCCAGCCAGCATCACAACACCGTCTATATGTATGTTTGGGACATTGCTGACCTGTGGTTAGGCCAAATAATTTGCCTAGGTGCTCTCTTCAGCAACCAACATTTTAATTCTGAGGTGACTCATTTGTGGCACTGTTTGACGATAATCACGGCCAGGGGCAATCACTTTCCTATCTGCCTGCATTTTCACACCTCCACCTAGCAAACAGCTTCCACATCCACTTCTTCCTACCAACACTTCCTAACTGGAAGGAGTGTTATCACCAAGGGATCGGTCCAGTTAAGGGGTCCAAGCTCAACCTGTGTGCCAGCCCCTGCAATACAGAAGAGCTGGCCCATGCCTTCCCTACACCCTGCAGGCTCCGCTCTGCGTCACAGTCCCCAGGCTGCTGCTGGGCATGACTACTCAGGAGCCATGCAAGGTGTGCAGTGCAGAAGAGGGAGCAGAATCCACAATGAGGTGCACAGGGGGGATCCCGAAACACAGACCATGCGTCCTCCCAGCCTGCACACGCAGTGTGCTGCCAGCACCAGGGCGCTAGGGCCTCGATTCACGTTTCCTGGACTGCAGTCGCTGCAGCCAGAACTCACATAGTGCAGCAAGCTCTGTAATTACCCAATTTATCTCTCCGTTCCATCCCGGAGAGGAGCGAAGTACCGCGTCTTTCCCTCCCCTTTGGAGCCACCTGATGCCTCTTTGGGGATGACACCAGATCCACCCCATACCTTGTGCCTACATTAGCTGAAATGTTGCCCTTTACGGCGCCGGGCGCCTGGCCAGCCCCCCTGCAGCCAGCGGCTGGGCGTGCAAAGGGCCAGCGTGCTTGCACGCAGCTCCGTTCCATTCAGCCTCTCCCAGCAGCTGCTGCGGGGGTGATGGGGACAAGCAGATCTTTTTTCAGACCCCCTGGGGATAGGCTTCAACAGGTCTGTTTATTCATTGATTTAAGAAATCCAGCTTAAATTGTGATTAAGCCACTGAGGAAAGGAGCCCAGGCAGGGGACTTGGCTCAGGGCAGGGATTTTGCCACTGCGCTCACTGCTGTGCTTGCTTCGTTGTAACCCTGTCCGCACCACCATCACGTACACGCGCTGCGGTCACAGTGATGATTTCGTCACTTAGCTACATATCACACAACCTTCTGGCAGCAGAAACCCCTTCTGCCAAAGTCTCACGGCTCTGTGATAAAGGAGGCAGAGAAACAATCTTGGTCATCGCCGCTGCTCACTGCCAATAACCTCTGTCACAACACCCGTGTCAGGCAGCACCGAATCCCTGATCCTCATCGGCATGACTGACTCCTGCAGAAAACCAGCCTTGGTCCTGATGGAATTGGACCATTTGATCTGTTTCCCCAAAGATGTCACTGATTCACCAGTTCCGGTTTGCTTTAATTTGTAATAAACCCTAACATCTTGCTAATCTTTTCTTGTCAAGACAGTTTTGCATCTTGTGGCCAGCTCTGCTGAGACCACTCACTGCCTGCTGCACTGAGCGGTTCCAAAGCAGAGATGCTGGAAGCCCCACACATCTCCAGCTGCAACACAGAGTGTCCTCAAAACAAAAAAATGTTGCGGAATCACAGCACGGTTGATTCTGGACAGGACCTCTGGAGATTGCCTAGTCCAACCTCCTGCTCTAAAGAGACAACTAGAGCAAGTTGACCAGGGCCTTGTCCAATCAGCTTTTGAATATCTCCAAAGACGGAGACACCACATGTTCCAATTTTTGGCCACCATCACCATAAAGCCATTTTTCTTATGTTTAAAAGGAATTTCCTGCATTTCAGTTGTGCCTCTTGTCTTGTCACTGAGTGCCACTGTGAAGACTCTGGCTGCATCTTTTTTATACCCTCCCATTGGTTTTTTATACGTATTGGTAAGACTAGATTAGACTGGACTATTTCATTTGGAAGGGACCTACAACGATCATCCAGCCCAACTGCCTGACACTTCAGAGCTAACCCAGTTAAAGCATGTTGTTAAGGCCATTGCCCAAATGCCTCTTAAACCCTGACAGGCTTGGGGCATCAACCACCTCTCTAGGAAGCCTTTTCCAGTGTTTGACCACCCTCTCGTTAAAGAAATGCTTCCTAATGTCCTGTCTAAACCTCTTCTGGTGCAGCTTTGAACCATTCCCATGTGTCCTATCACTGGATACCAGGGAGAAGAGAAGAGCTCAGCACCTCCCTCTCGACTTCCCCTCCTCAGGAAGCTCTAGATGGCATTGAGGTCACCCCTCAGCCTCCTTTTCTCCAAACTAGACAAGCCCAAAGACCTTAGCCACTCCTCACAGAACATGCCTTCAGCCCTTTCACCAGCGATGCATGCAAGGACCTTCACATCCTTCTTAAATTGTGGGCCCCAGAACTGCACGCAGTAGTCAAGATGAGGCTGCACCAACGCTAAATACAATGAGATGATCACCTCTTTTGGCTGGCTGGTTATGCTGTGTTTGATGCACCCCAGGATGGGGTTTGCCCTCTTGGCTGCCAGGGCCTGCTGCTGGTTCACCCTGAGGCACCCAGATCCCTTCCTGCAGGGCTGCTCTCCAGTCACTCCTCTCCCAATTTATACTTGTGCCTGGAAGTATAATGAAGTATAAGATCCACACTGACCCTTCTCTTCTCCAGGCTGAACAGTCTCAGCTCCCTCAGCCTCTCCTCATATGACGGTTTCTTTCAGTAGCCAAGAATCCTCACTACTGTAAAGTTGTGGCTTACTTGAATGTGTTTGGCTCCAGCCTCTCATGGCTGTTCTTGGACCTTTCTCAAATTAAGATAGGTCATTAGTAGTAGGTATTTTCTTCCCACTATTCTTTATCATAACCAAATAACAGTTCAGTCTTCCTGTTTTAGAACATTTAGCTCATTACTTTCTTTAAGAAGACTTTCTTATAGCCTTAATCCAGAGTCCCACCATGGCTCTTTTCTGAGCTGTCTCCAGCTTTCCAGCTTGCCTGTAAATGTGGCACCAGCCCCAGGATTGCCCTGCGAGGCATCAAACACTGAACATCCACGCTTCT
>NW_009259685.1:5633633-5637787 GCF_000687185.1 Egretta garzetta
AGGAATCTCGTTAGCTGCCTTTGCTGGAGATTTGACCGCCTTGAGTGTCTGCCTCTCTTTAGCCATGCAAGGAGTCCATTAGCCTTTTTTGACAGAATAACACAATGAGAACTCACGCAATCTCGTGTAACCTCTATAACTTGCAAAGTTTTTTCAGGGGCCCTTCTGTAAGGGCGGTTTTTATTCCTACGTGTTCCTACCTGGATACATTTATCCTGCCTGTAAGAAAATGTATTTTATTTCAACACACCCATCTTATCAAGTTATCCAGATCTCTCTGAGTGACCTGCTCCTCTTGCTGTTTATCACCCTATTCATGTTTGTGTCATCTGCACAGTTTTATCTGCAGTGGCTTTATATTTGCCTTCAAATCGTGGATGGAAATGTTGGCCAGTTTTCATTCAGCTGTTGATCCCTGCAGAAACCAACCAAAATAACCAGAGAGCATTCCCAGCTGACAATTATTTCTTCTGTCCATTGAAAGTTCTCAATTCACTTAATGCATTCTTTATTGACTTTGCATAGTCCATCTTCCTAACCAATACAGCATACTGTGATTTTCTTTATATCAGTAGGTCATGCCTCACAAAAATTGCGTACCATAATGCTATGAATTTGCTTTAGCAAACACAGCTTCATTATCAAATAGAATGCTGAGTGTCACATTCCAAAAGGCCACATTCCTGTTCTATACTTCTCTATTAGCAAGCATCTGTACCATATTTTCCATTATTTTTCACCAGACACTTGTCAGCTACCTGACCTATAGATCCATTGGTCTTGGGGCTTCTCCACTTTAAATACAGGAACTGTGTTGGTACCTTAACACTATTCCTACACTAAGCAAAGAGTAATTAAAGCCAAATCTCAGCGGGCCAGGGTTGAGCAGCATCTATTACATTTTTGGGTAATGAAAGATTCTAAGAGACGGAAGCGGACAGAAGAAAACTGTATCTTGAACCAGGTGAGCACAATGCTGGTTGATAAGGTAGGTTGGGGAGTTGGAAGGAAGATACAAGGGATAAGCGATGTAGGGAGCAGGAAAAGTAAAAAAAGAGTAGTATGAAGGTGAAGTTGCTGAGAGAGAAATGAGCGAAAGGTGTTTATCAGGTGACGGGTAGTAGAAAGGGAATGTTAGTGGTGAAGGTAATAATGGTAAAATGACAGTGGGTGAGAAGAATTTGAAAAAAGAGAGCTGGAGTTTGGGGAACTACAAAAGAGTGTGTACAGGAAAGGATCTGAGGTGAAAGAAAAGCTGGGATGCTAGAAAGTATGGTGCATTTTTAGAACTTATGAAGCCACTGAGAATGGAAACTGAGCTGGGGCTTTTTCCAGCATAGGATCAAGCTGAGAGCTGGAAGGGATTACCAACAGCATAACCCTGAGGACTAGAAAGAGAGAGCAAAGTGAGAAGAGCTTCTAACCATTAATTCTCTCCTTGCTACCTCTTTCCAGGATTAAAATGTTCACCTGGAAGGACACTGGAGGATTAGGAGAGGTGTGTTGCTGGGGATAGGAAATGGGAGAAGGAAGGTCTTCTAGAGGCGTAACCAAGCATCTAAAAAAGCCTGGAGGGCTGGAGAGGACGTTCTCTTAGGACCTGAAGGCAGTACAAGGGAGGAGGTGCATTTGGGCCGGCATTGGATAGTCTTGGAAATGGTTCTTTGGGACTGAAGAATTCAGGAGAATAGGAGCAGGGAAGAAGTGGTAGTAGAGGCTCATACAGAGAGGGGCTGGCTCTGTGAGGAGGGAGGAGCCTGAAGGAGGACGAGGAGTGAGAGCAAGGCAATGGTGTAGGACTGCTGGCAGGTATCAATAGGGGAATTTTGCTGGGGTTATTTGTACGGATAAATATATGTAACCTGTGGCTACAGCTCCTCCGTTAGTCTTTCCCAGTGATGTCCAGGCTGACCACCCTCACAGTGCTACTCTCTTCTCAGCTGAATCGTACTTGTGGACGTTCGTGGCAGTGAGCTCACCTTTCTGCTTGCATCTAAGCCACTCGAGGAGGGACAGGGGTGAATCGTGCTTCAGCAGGGCTGTCAGTGTTTCCAGAAGGCCATTTTCCTGAGTGACGGGAAGGAACTAGAGGGGGACACTTGTGCAAACTGAGACTGAGACTGCTGCTGCTAACAACCCTCCATGCAGAAGAGCCCATCTGTCACCTGGTCCTGAACACAAGGAAATGGGAAGAAATGCATGGCAGTGGAGAGGTTACACTGTGTGATTCCCTGTGGCTTTCTCCAGCACCCCACCTCCATGGCTCCTACCACCTTCTCAGTGCCATCATCAGTCCCCAGCTACCATTTGCAGCCACATGCTGGGGGCTCCCCAGCACCTCCACCCCACCAGCATGAAGCCACCCTTCAGGGGTCTTGGTGGAGGCCCAGGCAGCATCCAGGGGTGGCCCCTGCCTTGCGTAGGTTGTCCTGAGTGGGCCACAGGCTCTGTCATGCCCCTTCTCTCCCATAGCAAGCAGGGCCCCACAGGCATTTTATTATGAGGGAAAAAGAGCCACATACAGAAACACAAAAGTACATATTTTGCTCTATTTCGAGACAAGACAAGTGCTGCAGCCCCTAGAAAACGTTCTGGCGTCCCTGTGGCCAGGAAGTAAGTGGGTGCTTCACACGTGTACAGTCATTTCCAAGAGAAAGGAGATGTTTTCAAGCCCTGAGGTGGCACAAGGAGGTGGCACTGGGCAGCACTGAGCCATGGGGTGAGGACCACCAGCTGCGGAAGAAGTCTGGCTCTGTGGTGGCAGGTACAGTGCTGCAGAGAAGTTGCTTTCTGAGACACCATGGCCTCTCACACCCAGACCACGGTGGTGCCTCAGATCCCGAAAGCCCCTTGCCATGGGGAGTGGGCTCTAGGGCTTCACCACAGCCTCCTTGCTGTGCCCGTCCTCCAGCCGCCAAGGGCAGTCAACATAGCGCAGCGCCCCACTGACGGGGCCACGCTTGGCAGGATCTAGGGCCAGCAGGCTCCGCAGCAGCAGGGCTGCCTCAGCCGTCAGGCGTTTCCAGTGGCGGGGCAGGTCCTCCTCCAGGCCCGTCTCCTGCCACAGCATGAAGTCCTCAAAGAAAGGGTCATCTGGCAGGCTCTGCTCCCAGGGGAAGTAGCCAGTCAGCAGGCAGAAAAGCAGCACACCGAAGGCCCAGGCATCCAAGCTGGTGTCAATGGGCACCCCCTGGGCATCAACGGTGTTGCTCAGCTCAGGGGCAGTGTAGGGGATTACGCCAGCCACCAGCTTGAGCTTGGTACCCTTGGGCCGCGTAAGCCCAAAGTCAGTCAGCTTGATGCGCCGACACTCAGGATCAAAAAGCAGCACGTTCTCAGGCTTGACGTCACGGTACACGAGCCCTCGGCTGTGGATGAACTCCAGTGCACTCACGAGCTGCTTGGCACACTGCTTAGCGGCTGGCTCGGGGATCCCGTCCTGCACAGGGAGAGAGGCAGGCAGTACAGCACACGCAGGGCACCTTTGCAGCCCTGCCAGCTGGGCTCTCACCCGTGTCCTCTGCACCGGGGAAGACCTTTGCATTTCTGGTCTTACAAGACTGAAGCTGCTTCAGTGCTGTAGACCCCAGAGAGACCCACAGCCCATTGCCTTTTCCTCCCTCCCTCCGACCCAGCCAGGCTGCACAAGGGCCAAACGCTACAGTCCCAATCCCCATGGTCTCGTGGCAGCACTCACCCGGGGTTTGATGATAGAGATGAGGTCTTTGTGCAGTGCTGGTTCATAGAGGAAGCCATAGTACTGGCTGGACTCGATGGCAATACCAAACATGCCGATGATGGCAGGGTGGGTGGCGAGGGAGAGTGCCACGCAATACTCATACAGGAAGGTGTGCAGCTTGGTACTGGCTTTGGGTAGCAGCTTGAGAGCCATAGGAGTCCCTGGGGATGGGGAGAGTGGGTCAGACTCCCCTGAAAGTTACTCACACCGAGGCCAGACAGAGAGAGCACTGAGAAGCCATGGGTCTGGACACTCACAACCACAGGGAGGTCTCTGGCCCAAAGCTTTGTGTGGATATATCCTGCGGACACCAGATCTTGGAGCAGGCACAGCCACTGGTGTTGGGTTTGAGCCAGTCAGTGCCTGCGCAGGACCACTGGGCAGAGCAAGGGGAATTCAGGCTATGTGGGCCCAT
>NW_009259685.1:5637797-5654508 GCF_000687185.1 Egretta garzetta
AAAGAGTAGAGTCAGGGCCCTGGGGCCACTCATAGGCCTTAATGGGCGTGGCCAACCTCACCTAGGACCTCCACTCACATTCTCTGTCCATGGGCCTTAGGGCACCATTTAAGCTCAGGCTTGGGGCTTCACTCCCTGCCGGAGCTGTGTTGTGGGAATGTTGGTTTCCAGCTATATCACAGCCATGCCAGTGCCTAGCCATGAACCCCATTGATCCTGACTTATGGGTTGACTTCCTGGCTTTGACCTTGGACCTGCATCTCGACTAGAACCTTGCCCGATGTTCTGGCCTGCCTCCTGGTATCACCTGCTCCCTGGCTGGGTGCAGTGGGATGGTCCCTGGCTGGGGAGGTCTCTGTTCTGCTGGTCTCCCTGGAGAGACCCCCCATCATGCCTGGTGCCTGGCCCCAAGGAGCCACCCGCCCACCCAGAGCCCTGGTGAATGTAGAGGAGGCAACGCAGGGCGCAGTCGGTTCCTTACCTCTCTGCCTGTGGGTCACTAGCATCACGTGGCCATACTTGCCCCTGCCCAGCTCCCGAATAACCTCATAGTGCTCGGCCACCTCGGTGCGCACCAGGCTCTGAGCTGTGATCTCCAGGAGCTCATCTAGCACGGTTGGTGCCGCTGTCCCTGCCGCTGCCACAGCCGTGGCTGAGCTCTCGGCCATTGCTGAGCGCTGCAGAAACACCACAGCCCAAGTCAGGAACATCACAACATGCACAGAGAAAACCAGATTGGACACACCATGCAAGCCATGCCATGGCAGGGGATACTTCTGCCACTTGGAGCCTGAGCACTCTCTCTGCTAGAGTTGAGCTTGTGCTTTTATACAATACACCTCTGGGCAAAGCTCCTCATCAGGTTCCTGTATTGAAGGGAACCTCCTTCAGCCCCCTGATCCTTTCTGGCCTCCAGACAGATGTTTGACTCTCTCTAATTGTAGTCCCTGGAGCATCTCATTTCAAAGACCTGGATCACCTTTCTGTGTCAGCTGTACTAAAGCTCGACCTTCCAGGCCTCCTCTTATTCTAGTCTCCAAGGTGTTAGGCAACAAGCAAAACATTAACAGAGCCCCAGATTATGAAGTGTGACCCAGTCCTCTTGCTCTCCTTAGCCTACTGCAGCAAGACCATGTCTCTCTGCTCAGAAACCTACCCCTAATGCTTATTGAAGAAAGTCCTTGAGGTAGCAGCAGAGACAGACTTGCTCCTTAGGCAAAGGCACAGCCAGCCCATGACAAAAAAGGGATTGCTCGTCAGAGGCAGAGTGCTTCGAGCAAGCCAAAGGGAGCTCAGTACCTCACAGGCCTGCTGACATTTCTGACCCAAAGTCACTCATCTGTGCAGCCAAGAAACTTAGGCAGGAAGGAAGCTTGGACATCAATGGTATTTTGAGCTACAGCTAGTTGCTTCAGACCCATTTCAGGGAAATGCTTGTTCCGTCCCCCCAGCCAGCTACAAGACAGCATTTTAAGGCACCTGTGGCAGCACTCTCCCGCTGACTACCTCACAGTGCTCTGAACACAGGCACCCCAAGCCTGGGAGCCCCTCTTAGCTTTGGAGCAAGGTCCCAGAACCAGAGTCACAGGATGGTCGTAGTCAGAAGGTACCTCTGGAGATCACCTAGTGCAACCTCCTGCTCAGAGGAAGGTTAACTAGAGAAGGTTGCCCAGGACTGTGTCCAGTCCAGTTTTGAATATCTCTAAGGATGGAGGTTTCACAACTGCTCTGGGAAACTTGTTCTGTGTTCAATCACCTTTATGGTAAAAAAGTTTTTTCTTATGCTTAAATAGAAATTCTGTGTTTCAGGCCTACTGCCTCTTATCCTGTCACTCAATGTCACTAAGAAGACTGTGTCTTTTTTATAGGTATTTACGCACATTGACAGAATGATCCCCTCAAGCCTTCTCCTCTTGAGGCTAAACAAGTCCCAGCTCTCTTAGCCTCTCCTCATATGAGAGATGCTCCAATATCTTAATCATCTTCACGGGCTGCATTTGTTCCAGTATGTCCACATCTCTCTTCTGCTGAGGAGCCCAGAACTGGACCAACTACTCCCGATTTGGCCTCACTAGTGCTGAGTAGAGAGGAAAGATCACCTCCCTCAACTGGCTGGTAACACTTTGCCACTGACACTAGTGCATCCCAGGATCCAGCCCAAGAGCCTGAGGGTTGCAGCATTCTTGGATGTGTCTTAAACAGTGTGCAGTGAGACGGAGCTCCAGTGTAAAACCAGTGGCTCACCTCTGCACCTACAAACTCAGGATCTCCTCCCATGAAACATTCTGACTCACATGGCACCTTCTGGTGGAAGGAATAGGACCGCACATTGCTAAAAAGGAAGATGGCATCCTGGAAATATGAATGGTAGCAGAAAGAATGGAGCCTTTTCCCTTAGTTTTTACATTGCTCTATCTGTGACCAGAGCTTATTGCAGTTCCTTCAACTTCCAGCCCCCAATGCTGCTAAATCTGGTCATTCTTAAGAACCCAGTAATTTAGCAACATAATTATTTAAACCTAGGAAAACTACAAAAAGGTTGCATTTGTACAAGGACTGGGACTATTTGTGGTAGAGTTCCCTTTCTTTTCCCTTCCCTTCTCTCCTAGACTGCATTGCTAAGTCTTATCCAATTCAGAAGTACCAAGTAATTGGCCCTACTTTTCTGCAAAAGCTTTGGCTTGGTATGAGAGCCAACAGCAGTCAAAGTTAGTACAGTCCGTAGGGAGTTCAACAATGAACAAGTGTGTACATGGGAGGGGATTAATGGAAGGCTGGGGAGAAACTCACAGGGAAAGACAATCTGGAAAGTATTTTAGAGATTTTGCTTTGATGTCCTCCTCTTTGCTGCCCAGCCAGCACAGCTTGCGAAATTCCACACAGCAAGGGCATCGCAGAACCCGCAAATGCACCCATTCTTGCCACTGACATTTCCAAACTTGTGTTGCCACATCTAGGTGTTAAAATGGATAGCTGAAAAAGCCTTTTAAAGAGTCCTAGCCAGGCATATAGAGAAAAAAACTTGAAATGTAATAGACCTTTGAAAAACGTAGACCTCCCCTTGATATTAGATAGGCTAAAGCCACACTAAATAGGGAGTGGAATAACAGGAGAGATGTCTGCTTGTCTTGTGCAGAACACATTAGATTTATAATTGTTAAAAAAATATCAGAAGATCTCTTCTATAAGATAGTGTTTCTCCTGTATCAAACTCATGGTCATATACAAGTTCTTGCCAGCAAATAGTTCACGATCTTTTCAGATAACTTAATTTCTCAAACTTGAGTTAGATAAAATTTCTTCCCTTGCAGGCTGGCCACCTGTTAGTGCTATCTAATCCAGAGGTTAGAATCTTCTCGTTGCATCCACTTAATGTATTATTCAATAATGATATAATTTTCAAATATCTTTTCATTAATCTGTTTTTATTTGTTTTGAATTATTTAATGTATGATTCATCTATTCTATTCGTCATACGCTTCATTACTTCTAGCTCCTGTGTGAAAACTTGCTTTTGTGAATGGGAGGATATACTTTTCTGTATGTTCTTAGTTCTCACTCCAGCTTTGGGAGTCAAAACATTTGAGTCCATAAGCTTTTGCAATAAAAAAGGTATCCAAAACCCTCTTGTGTCCTTCCACTCCACATTTCCAGTGAACTGGGGTAAGGATCCTGACTTCCATGCGTGGCCCCACTGGCATGGGAGGGCAGATTGTCTGGGTGCAGAGCAGAGCACCAAAGTGAAACAGCCAGCTTGGAAAAATAGATCAGCCAGAGGGTATGGGCAGAGCGTCTTGAGGGACATTGACAATCCCGTGGGTCTGATCTGGGCTCCATACGAAGGAAGCCTCAGCTGCAGTCACTCCAAAACAGTTTGCAGGCTTTGGCCCTTACTGCCCTCGAGGAAACCGATTACAGGACACACTCCATACTTCAGGAAATAGCCAACATTGTCAGGTCTTTCTCTGAGATAACACTGCCATTAGCTAGGAAGCCAAGCGAGGGCCAAATTTGGGTCACCACTGCGTAGAGTGTGCCTGGGTGCTCTGCGCCTACCTCCGTTACCTTCCAGAGTGCCATTTGCCCCCTGCAGAGTGACAAGCACTGGCGAGGAGGCTGCCAGGTTCTGTTTCCAGCCTGCCGACGTGTGAGAAGCCCTAATTCCCCCCCAAAGAGTCTCTAATTACAGCAGCAAGAAATTTGCATCCTTTCCACCATCAGGAGATGCTTCCCAACTTCCTGAGGAGCTGAGGAGGAGCTAGCCTATGGAGATACAGTGTCTTAGTATAGGTAATGTTATTCTGGTTCTTCAACTAAAATGATTAATGTATTTGGTCCAGAAAAGCACTTCATACATGTCAAGAGCCAAAGACCCTGTAATCTCTGTGTAACAGAGATGGTGCTATGATGACAGCACCGCAGAGGTGTTTAGGCCGGAAGGGACATCTTAAAATCATCTAATCCAATTCCCCTGCTCAAGTAGCAGCAGCTGAAGCAGGTTATCTAGGTAGGTATCCAGTCAGGTTTTTAATATCTCCACAGATGGAGACTCTAAAACCTCTCTAAGCACACTGTTTGACCACCCTCACAGTAAAAAAAAAAAAAAAAAAGTGTTTTCTTGTCTTTAGATGGAATTCCTTGTGGTTTAACTTATGCACATTGCCTCTTGTCCTGTCAATGGGCACTACTGAGAAGAGTCTGGCTCCCTTTTCTTCATTCCCTCTCATCAGATAGTTATACACCGATAAGATCCCCTCTGAGCCTTCTCTTTTCCAAGCTGAAGAGTTTCAGCTGTCTCAGCCTCTCCTCACATCAAAGATGCTCTATTAAAAATGGCCTTGAGCGTATGGCATGTAGGGTCCATTTTCTTCTCTGACCTTCTCTACAGAGCTTTAACCCAAACCAAATAACCAAGAACATTTGGGGCACCTCTTACAAAAACTCACGCAGGCTTGATCCAAAGACAAACTTTAGTCAATTATAAAAGCCAGTGCTAACATACTTGCCGTTACATATTTATATGATATCCTAATCCAAATTTACCTAACCCGCTGCTGAATTCTCTCAGCTAGAGAAGAGTTTTTTAGTGCCTGTTACATTTCTCCTGACTCTTGCAGGGTTTATATGCGCTGTGATCAGAGGTACAACAACAGCCTATAAGAACGTATTTTAAACTACTTAGATTGAGTAGAACTAGCAGGGTACAGCCTGAAACTCAGGCTATGTATTTAACCAATGCGTTACTTAGGCTTCACAAACCATCCAGCACACTGTGCTCCTGTAGTACTCCTATCAGTCAGTTTAAAAACAGATAGGATACTTCCAGAAATTGCAGTCACATTCTGAATTTTGAATAAACATCACCATGCTCTCGGGTCAAGACACCTCTCAATCTTCTGATCGGTTAAATGCATTCAAACAACTTTCTGTCCAATTCTCAAGCCAAGGCCTTTTGTCTAGCTCTCAGATCTGTTTCACGGCTCTTCTCTGAAGCCTCGCCATTCTTCCTGCCCCCCATGTTAAAACACCGGCTGCTCCTGGGGGGATGCCTCCTGTGACGCTTTCAGCTAGGATTACCCTCCACCTCATGCTGCGGCCTCAAGATCTCTTTTTGGAGGAATGCCACACTGAGAAGCTGCACAACCTTATACATCCATTACAACTCCAGAGTTTTTCCAAATCACTGGGGGGGAGGGGGCTGGGAAAAACTCCGCTTCCTCTTCACGTCCCTTTCTGGGTGTTGCCTGCCTCATTCCCACCTGAATACTTTTGCACCACGCTTAACAAAGCACATTTTGCTCAAATGGACTTAGTGCATCATGTAATTCAGATCACTTGGTGTCTCTGTTTTTGATAAAACATCATGTCCATTTCTGTCTAAGGGCTGTGGAAGGACCCTACCACCAACCTCTAAATTGTTGGTGGGAATTTGGAGCCGTTCTCAGCCCAGTATTGGTTTGTGCAGCACTTGCCAGAAACGTCCCGTTCACTGATCATTTCCTGAAAGCTCTCTGTACAAATTCATCCTGGCGTTGGTCAAAATCAGTAAGCCACACTTTTTTAATGGATTTAAAAATAAGCCCAGTATAGTGGGAATTTGTCATATTTTATTGGTGTCCTCGTCCTACAGATTTTTTTTTCGTTAAATCCAGACTCTATTGTAATACTTTCACCTTTGTCAATGATCTAGAAGAAAGCACTGAAATCGTCCAGAGAATGTTTGCAAATGACACAAAATGGGTGTGGGTAAATAATGCATTGCTTGATAAAACTAGTGCATGTACATACGGACATACAAAAGTATTTCAAATGACCAAAGAAGTCAGGAGTTTAGTCTGCTATTGAGTGACAGAAAAAAAAAAAAAATTGAAACATTATATTAATCAGACAAATCTAACTTCTTCATGCTGCTTTTTAGATAAAATTGCCACTGTGTAATCCCAGAAACATAGAACTGGTATAGCCTCACTTCCTTTGCAGGCCTTAATATGTAGGATGATACAGAATCACACTAGAAATAGTCTCCGGTGATATAGATACGCATCTTAATGATACAGATACGAGAATAACGGTATGAGGGTTACTGATGTTGGATTTTCCACTTTTGCATTCAGTCTGCTGAAGAGAATGCCCGAACAGCATCAGATGCAGGAAACATCAGCAGTGAGAGCCAAATTAGCATTTTCTAGATGCTATACTAAGAAAATAAGCTTCACTGTAAAAAAAAAAAAAATAGATATAGCCATTCAGCTTTACTTAGACTATGGTAGATTGTAACAAAAGAAGAGATCTGTTCTGAAACGATGTGCCTCTTATAGGGAACTCTAGTTTCTGCAGGGGTTCCTACACACAGATGCCCTGAGACAGTCTGAAATTTAATCTCTGAAAATCAGCTGAGTTAGGAAAGCTGTATTTCTGAAGAGCTGGCCACCTGCTAATGACTTCTGCACTAGAACTGAGAATATCGTGCACCAGTGGATTTTGTATTTTTATGAGAAATGCATTCCTTCCATTTGCTCCGCTTTGCATTCTTCTTTATCTATTTTTTTATGATGTTTTTTGGAATGTTAAAAATACACTGATGTGAAATCCTGGTTTCTCTAGGGTAAATTTCCTGCACTCTTCTGGAGGCTGCTGATGGGTCAGCAGAATTAGCTACTGGATGTTTTCTTTCTTTTTAATGGTATCGGTGAGACCACGGTTCGGCAAAAAGGATCAGAGAAGAACCATGAGAATGACAACAGGGCTGACAATTACAGGGGAAACTTCCAGGGAAGCCGTCTTTTTAGCTTATCAAACAGATAGCGAAGAAGTGACGCTATCATCTGTGTTGTGCCTTTGTGGGTACCAGAATTTCACTAAAGAGGGCTCTCACGATAAAGTAAAAGCGTTATAATAAAACCAATAGCTGAAGCTGAAACGGGGCAATCTGAGACCTCAGATGCAGTGCAGATTTTGTGAAGAAGGATATTTGCCCCTAAAAATCTCATCAAACAATATGGAAGAATATCCTTCCACCTCTGGAACTTTTAACTCAAGAATGGCACTTTTTTTTTTTTTCCCCTAAATGGTCCACTCTGTTGCAAACCATATTTAATATATGCAAGGTATCAGAAAAGGTTATCGCAGTGGTTGTTTCTGGCCTTATTGCTGATAGATTTATGAGCTTCTTTCTAAAACTGGTCATCAGGTTAGTGCTTAATCTCGCTGCGGAGAACCGCATGACTGCGTATCGCTCTTCTTGGGCAGAAACGCCGAGCAGCCTCCGCGGAGAGACCCCCATACGCCTCTCCCCAGCAAGCAGTATCCCACAATCTCCCCGCAGCAGCCTCATCGGACAGAAATCGGCAGGGATCTCACAGGGACCAAGCCACATCACACCCTCCACCCCACCAACCCACCAGTACCGGAGCACCATCCCACCGGACACAACCGGACACAGAGCAACCTTTCGGGGCAGAGCCACCTAACGAGCTCACCATCAACCAGATGTGGGAAATGGGTGCACTCCACCTTGTGCCGGCATGCTACACCAGGGTCTCCAAAATCAGTTTGTGAGGGGTGGGCGCCCTTTTTACATGCCTGTCCTGTCTCCTTCACCCTGCCATGGCTGTACCTTCTCTTCCTGCCCTCCCTCCCCGTCCATACCAAGCCTCTCACCTTCTCCGGTAGCGCAGCACTGCCGGCCGGCCGTGGGCTGCCTGGCTTCCCCCGCTGCAGCCTCTGGGCTGGGTTCAGCCTGCGCCGAGCAGCCGGAGGGGGCTGCCAGGCATTACAGGGCCAAGCGTGACGCTCCGCCCCTTCCCCATGCCTCTGGTCCTGGGGGCACGCTGCCTCCCCGCTGAAGGTGACCTCTGGGAGGGAAGAAAAGAGGGGGAGCAGGGGGAGGAAGAGGGCTATCCATCTGCCCCATCTATGGAGGGGGAGGCGTTGTGGGGATCAGGGCGGGGTGGTTGTTTCTGCTCCAGCCATACCATCGTAAGCCCCAGGGACCCTTCTGCAGACCCACCCTTCTCAGCCCTTCCCTCCAGCTTTGGGCTCTCATTACAGCTGAGGGAGCAAAGCAGCTCCCTGAGCGGGTGCATGGCCCTCGAGCTGGGGCTCTGCCAAGCAAGGGTACGGCCATGGTGGCAGGGCTCAGAATGGCCCAGGGCTGCCAGCGCTTGCTCTTGGCCACCAAAGGGCCCGAAGACACCTCAGTCACGAGTGCCTGTATCAGTGAGCATTGGTCACCAGGTGCAAACCATAAGGGGTTCAAGGTCCCTTCAGTGGGGCCCAGGGTCAGGCTCCTCACAGCCACCAGTACTACAGAGCATTACAGGGAAGGTGAAATTGCTCATGGTAACTAACTGCAATGACTCGCAGGCATTTCACCTGTTCTCAGTACCTCCACCCAGAGTATATTCCTGCACCAGAGTTCTCTTTCTCCCCATTGAGCATGGAGAGGAAAGCAACCTGGGAGACACTGACACCGTGCCGGTCCCAGGCCTTGGATCTGAAGCACAGGGGGCTTTGCTCACAAAAGATGGATCAATTTGTGTATTGGAAGCAGCGATGCATGCAGCTGTGGCATTCGGGTGTCGCTGGCCTCCCCAGTCCCTAGAGCTGGAGCCATGCAGAGGACCTGCAAGGCTTAAGCACCCCAGGAGCCTCACCATACGGTGAGGAAGACTGAGGGAGGACCACGGTGAAAGACACACTAACAGAGAAGAGCAGAGCAGCCCCCATAACCATAGGTACTCTGGGTCTCCAGGGCAGGAATGAACCATCTTGCTGGCTCTTTGAAAGGAGGGGAATTACACCAAGGGCTTGTCACTCGGTGCTCTGCACACGGGGCACTGAGGTGAGAAGGGCCGCACCGCCATCACAGACCTGGGCAGAGCGAGTCTGCTGCCGCTCGGAGATGGTGCAAGCCGGGGCAAGAGGAGCAGCACGGTCAGGCTCCCAACTGTCCCTGTTCTTCTGGATAAGAGGAGAGGTGGGGAGGGAGGTTGTGGCGCTGGCAGCCTAAAGGTCTTGTGCCATTCAAGGCTGCCCCTTCACACTTGTTCTTGACAGATGCACCAATGGTTGGGAAAGGCCTTCAAATGTGCAAAGTCCCTGCAGGCAGGAACATTACAGCTGGGGGCAGTGCCGAGTGCATAGGAGAAACCTATCCGATACCCAAGGATTCAGCACTGGGATCAATGGTGTAGCATAACTGCTGCTCCCCAGGAAGGTGGCCCCTGTATTGTCTGGTCTTCTGGGGGACAGAATGGGTGAGACTGTTACCTCTACTTGAGACACAAGTCAGAAGTTGAACCAAGAAATGTCTCTGGGGACTTGCTTGAAGTCGCAGGTACAAGACAACACTGGGAAAGGAGCCCAGGTGCCCTGACTCCCCAGTGCCTCTCTCCTCTGTTCCAACCACTAACTCAAACCTGCTTCCAGGTCTAGGAGCAAAACACAGTAGTCTTCCTGATTTTCCAGCTAATTTTTTTCTTATTTTTTTCCATTCCTACTGAGAGCAGGACCTGCTGAATGGTTTGGCTCAGAGAAGAGAACTCTTTCACAGCCTTGCCTGCAGCATGCCAGCAAGTAGCAATTTAGCTGAGGGCTTGCCCCCTACCCACACTTCACCTGACACTACATCTTGCAGGGCTTGTCACGCCTTCCCACGACATAGGAAAAATGTCACACACTGCGTATCACACGTGGTGAGACTCCCTGCTCTCTGTTCCCCAAGGACTGGGCACAGAGCAGCTGTTGGAGGTCCAAGGGCCTCCTGTCCTACTAGCGAAGTCAGCATTTGTGCATTACAGGAACTCTGTAATTTAACGCCTACTCACCCATTAACTACTATCTCACCCATGCTGCACACGTTTTGTCTTTCTGGCAACCAAGATATTGGTCAAAGTCAACACCGGCAGAGCTGGAAACATGATGCAACCAGGACCACCTTTGTCTTTCGGGAAGTTGGTCCCAGGCTGCAGGCTTGAGGTTACATTGTCTCCAGCCACGCAGAACAACTTGCCTTCAAGCGCCGCAAGCAGACCCACAAAGAATCTTGCAAAAAGCCGTAAGTCAGGGTCAGTTGTGGATCTCTACCCATCCTTCAGGCAAACTCTGTAGGCAACCATTGGAGGCAAACAGAAAAGAGGAGGAGGGGAGGAATTTCAAGTGGGTATTAATGGTACTTCTGTTCAGCTTGCCTAATATTGTCCACTGCAAAGGCTCCTTTCAGACGCATGTTTATGCTTTGTGGCACACACAAGCATTGGGGGTGGCCTATGATATCTAACAACAAATACTTCACAAAAATGCATCCTTTCCCTCTTCTGAATTATTGCTGGGTTTAGCACGATAAATATCCTGTCCCTTGCCTACCTGGCTCAGAATAGGCAGCACACAGAAAAATGAGGGTGAAGAAGAAGGGTGCTCACAGAAGGTGAGCGTGCCCAAGAGCCAGACGTGGCAGCCAGTGTCACAAAGTCATAGCACTGACAACTGCATGACGAACATGTGGACTAAAGCAGCTGCAGTGAAGGGACCAAGTCAAGAAGGACTCTCCCACACCTCTTTTGTCCTTTCTTCTCTTCCCTCATCCCTCTTCTTTAGCATACGTACAACAGCCCATTTCGCTCCCATCAGAACAGCAGCAGTTCTTCAACTGTGCACAGCTCTAAAGGGTCAGGGTTGCATTCCTATTAGGGAGTGCTCAAAATCAGACAACGCCAGATGTATGGTTGCGACTGGAACACTGCCCCTTCAAAGAGAAATCTGCCAGGCTCCAGCAAGTACCCGAAGAGCCACTGAGGGGACTGGCTGCTCCAACACACCACTAGCAGGACACTCAGTTCCTCAAGCATTGGCCTTAGTGTGAACCCTTTCCCTGCAACACCCCTGGCTAATGACACTGGTGATTTCCAGAGAAGGTGAATTGCATGGAGAGGCCTGCACTCCTGTTTCAGAGTTAACCAGCTCTACATGGCTCTTTAGTTTCCAATCTGTACTACCAAACATGCCTACAGCATCTAGGGTCATGGAAGATTTGATGCTCATTTGGACCCCAGAGAGCACTCTTTGACACCGCACTGGTATGGAGGCTTATCAGCAGGGACATATGTGAGAGAAAGCTGCTGAAACAGGAGCACCAAGCTCCTTTACCAGGACCTAAAATGGCACAGCTCTTTTAATGTTGTAGTCTATGGCAATACTTGGGTTGTCTCTATATATTCAAAGTGACCATAAGCAGCTTTTCAGAGCAGTCATGATCCCTTTGTTGCTCAGCCCTTTTCAGAACCAGCTTTGTGCCTGATGCTGGAGTGGGAATAGCTCTTTGACTTGCCCCATTGCTTTTCTACTTCTTCTATTAATAATTCTGTGAGCTGCCAACACTTTCCTCCCCTCCAGCCTCAGCAGGCAGGCAAGCAAGCCAATCTGCAGGGTGCTGCAGGGTGAGGGCTGCCTCCTGGACGGAGAGCTGGGGCCCTGAGCTCTCCTCGGCACAGGCAGGGTGCTCAGAGGAGTCCACCAGCTGCGCAGACCATTTGTGCTCTGAGGTCATTTAGCGCTACCCCATCGCTGAGGAATCTGCTGGCCGCCTTCCTGACAGTGCCGTACAATGTCCCACCTCGCCTGCCAGCTAACACAGCATACTCACACTGAGCCCAGGCCCTGGTCCCCAGAGGTGCTTCTCAGCCATGCTCCCTGGCTTCGGCAGAGCCCCTCACACCCAAGACCTCTGGTCACCTGCTGACCACCATATCTGCTTCAAAACACCCTGCCCAGCCCTATTTCAACCTCCTCCCTTCATGTTGCACTTGGCTGCGTTGGGTGCAGAGTGGTTGCAAGAGGCAGTGTTAATACACTGGTATCCATAAGCACTGATCCCAATGCCTTGGCGTAATGTTAGGATGGTGCCCTTCCATCCCAGCACAGGGACAGGGACTCACAATAGCTGTGTTTTTAACCTTTTCTGTTGTAATCTCTCCCAGCCTGTCTTCCAGGGCTTAAAACAATATACAGTATAGAGCATCCAGGATGCACACCAGCCTTCTCCCTGAAGCTCAATGACTTATTTGTCACCACAGGTACAGCTAGGGACTTTCCAGGGAACAGCTCATCTTGCAGCACCCACCCTAGCCTGCTGAGACAGTGCCATCACAGCAGGCTGAGCTGGCTGGGTCTCTGGATGGCTTGGAGACAGATCCTGGGGAGGGAAGAGCTGCAGTGGGGCTTTGCAGGACAAAAGGCTGGACTTGCGGAGGAAAAGTGGGACTTGGGTGGTGAGGCAGGGACAACAACTTTTCCTGGGAAAGCTCCCTTCTGTCAAGGCAGAGAGAAGGGCCAGCTGCTCCTAAGCGATGGAGCCAGGACACAAGGGAGATAACAAGGCTGACAGGGCAGAGGCTTGCCAGCCAGGGCTTGTCCCACAGCCTCCCATGATGTGGGAGCACAATGTGGGAGCAAGGCAGGCCCAGGGATGGGAGTCAGGTTCAGCTGAGAGTCCAGATCATCAGGCACGTTTGTGGTGACAAAACAGGGCCAAGGTCCATCTGAGAAGTTGGTCTGCAGGTCAGGGTCAGTCCCAGTGGTGGTAGCCAATGCCAGACACAGTCTGGTGATTGCCAGGCAAAGTCTGAGGTCAAGTCAGGAAGTCAGCCCATGTGTCAGGGTCCAGACAAATGGCATCTCTGGCCAGAAACAGCCATGAAAGAGGTGAAGACAGACCATGATACAGCTCAGGCAGGGACTAGAAGACCAGGGCTGAGCTGAAATGGGGCTCCTGGTCCCATGGGCAAAGGTTGCAGATGAAGGCCCAAGTGAGGCTCATCAGGGCCATCAAGTGCCCTTGGGGCAAGGAAAAATGATGGCTCCTGCCTACCTCTCAGTTTTTCAGCAGCTTCATGTCAGCCTCTAGCAGTGGGCTGGAAGGCAAAAGTTGCTTCCTCTCCCCAGGGAAGGCTGACCCCTCCTGTGCTACCTCACCTCATTTCTACAGCTTCATCTGCACAGGGTAGCAGGCCAGTGCCTTGCAAAGCATCTTCCACCAACCACCCCACAGGGACCACTACTGCTGGGACATTGTCCCCAGTGTTGGTATCTTGCTCCACATGGGCTTCTCCTGGGGCCATCCACAAAACTGGGAGGGAGGGAGATACCTGCCATGGTGTGTCAGCAGCGAGCTCCTGCTTTCTGACAGGTCTTGGTGGCTGGGGGGCTAGGAGCACTCATGGGTGCACATTTGGGGCACACAGGTCAGCTGGGCTCTGGCGCTGCCAGGGACGTTGCAGCATCACAGTTCCAGGAAGCCCTTCTCGAGGCCCGTTTGTGCGTGCCAGTGCCCATCCCAGGGCTGCTTCAGCCAAGGTCATTCCTGGAAAAGTTTCGTCCGATTTTCTCTGAAAGACATGCAGTGACATGGGCTCCCGGCTGCCTACAACACTGCCATCTTCTCTAAAGAAAAGATGACAGAGGAGAGAAGCTGTAATAGCTGTAATAAAGAGGTATAATAAAATCTTGAGGGGAATAAATAAGATGAAAATAAATTACTGCTCACTGCCTCTTCAAAAGACAAGACATGAGAACTAGAGGCAGGTCCAAACTGAACACTACGCTTCTTCACGCAACATGCCTCCAGTCGTGGACACCTTGCCTCAGGAGAGCGCGGGTGATAAACGTTTATGCGGTTTCATAAAATAACTCAATGGAGACGCTGCAGAGGAAAAGCACAATTAAATTCAAAGATTCAACATCTGTCTCAGACTGCTAGAGGCTAGGAGAATATTTGGGGGATTTACTACATACTTCCTTGCTCTTATATCTTCTACAAGGAATTTGCCACTGGACAGCCTCACAGCCGGGGTATAGCATTGAACAGTCTTTTATTCTGATCTGGATTAGCTGCTCTCATTCCTTCCACTAATGAAAAGCAGTGGTGGCATGAGTGTGCTGCAGCACCCCTTGGGCAAAGCTAGCAAGGCAGTAAGCTCCATGGCCCTGATCTGCAACCAATTCTCCCAAAACATCCCCGTAGCTGCTATTAAAATAGCTGGCAAGGGATTGCCTGTCCTGGGCTAAGCTTATCACCCTTGCAGCCTCTCCCTGTTAGGGTGACAGCTTTCAGGTGGGTGGCTGAGATAAGATAGGAGGGAGTCTGCCTTGTGGGTGGAACAGAGACCTCACAGGACAGAGGGTTTCCAGAGAAGGGGTGGATGCCAGCCCTAAGCAGTAGCATGCTGGATTATTTGTCCTTTCTCTTCAAGGGCCACCTGCAGGTGCAATGGTGTCGGGGGAGCGGGCAGCGAGCCAACCTCTTAGAAAACAAGTCTTTGGTAATCGAGGGGACCTCTCAGCTTCATGTTGCAGAATTTGGTGAAAGTGACAGATCTGCATTCACTTTATCCACCACCTTTATATTTCTAGGTTTTATAGACCACACTCATAACTTCTGTCTCCAAACTGAAGAGCTGCAGCCTTTTCTGTAGTTCCGCATAAAACAACTATTCCTTCGCTTTGGTTTCTGTAGTTACCCTTCCCTGTGCCTTCTCAAACTCCAACGTGTCTTTCTTGAGACCAGAACAGCTCCCACTGCTCAAGATCAGGGTGCACGGAGGTTTCATATAGTGCTAAAACAGCACACTCTGTCTAACTCCACTCTTGCCAATGATGCCCAATATTTATTTTGGCTGCTGCTGCATAAGCCCATTGCACAGAGTAATAAGTGACAACTCCAGGATCTCCTTCATGATCTGCCACTGCAGATCTGAGATCTGAGTTCGGCATCATGTAGGAATGTGCTAGATTAGATTATTTTCCCGAAATGTATTACCTTACATGTACCTACGCTGAAGCTCATCTGACACTTCTCTGCCCAACCACTTAGTTTTGTGGGATCCTTTTGAAGTTCCTTGCCATCAGAACAGCATTTTGACCACCCAGGGAAAGTCAGTATCATCCTCAAACATGGAGATCTCACAGTTCAGTCACTTCTCCAGGTCATCCATGATCCATGACAGTGAATAAAACTAGTCCCAGGAGCAATCCCTGGGCTATCCTCACTGCTTGTTCTTCTCCAAGCTGAGAAGTGTCCTGTGTGCCCTACCCTTTGCCTTTTGTCCTTTACTCAGTTTTCATTCCATAAAAGAACCTTTCCTCCAGCCCTGTAGCAACTTAGTTCCTGTGTAAATTCTGGTGAAGTACCTGTCAATGGCTTTTTGGAAGGCCAAATGTGTTATGTCTCCTGGATCCCCTCTATCCATGTGCTTTTTGAGACCCTCACAGAAGCTAGCACAGCACTGACATGGGATTTCCCTTTACAGAAGCCACACAAACTCGTTCTCAACAGACTGTTATTCACATACTCATCGGCCTTAGTCTTTATTATAGACACCACGCTCTTACCACGGATGGAAGTCAGACTCATCAGCCATTTTTTATAGTGTGTGTAGATGGGGGAGGGCGGTGTTACACTGTCAATCCATCAGGGCTCTGGCACAGAGACATCAATGACAGGTTATACAGCCTGGCCAGAAGTTCACAGTTTCACATTTGAATTCCTTCAGGACTTTCAGGCAAATGTCATGCAGTCTTAATGACTTCTTAACATTTAAAGTATCTGTCCGGTCTTACTGCAAACTAAGCTGTCTCCTCTCTCCAATCTACTGCAAATACAGCATCAGGAGTAGAAATCTCCCCACCACACAAGGCACGCCTCTGCTCTAAGGTGGATGAAGCAACTGTATCCCAAAGCTTCTCTCCCAGACAGACATAAAAGAAAGGAGCTTTAAAGCTTCCTAAACTCCCCGGGAGAAACATCTGATGTCTGATTGTCTTGGCAAATCCACCTCCCAAGAGCTGAATTCTCTTGTCTCTCTCCAAGAAGCACAGCCACCGGGGTGGCTGTTGCTGCATCTGCAAGGGGATGCTATTGAGGGATGGAGGCAGGAAATCAAGACTGGTCTGGAAAAATATAGTATGTGGAAACTGGACCCAAGTGACGCTAGGGGGTGATATTAAGCTGAGGAAAAGTGCATTAATTGTATAGATTCATTTAGCTGCTTTGAAATCCAGTTCCACAGAAGTGATCTGTTAAATCTAAGCCTTTCTCAAGCAAGGACCTCCCAGGGTCTGAGCTTCAGCTTTCCTTGTCACTGTGGTCCCATTATCCATCTCTGGTATGAGATGACACTACATGGACAGCTGAGGACCTGGGACAAAAGTGAATAGG
>NW_009259685.1:5654546-5657046 GCF_000687185.1 Egretta garzetta
GGGAAAGATAGGCAAACATGCAGACAGAATCAAAACAGGCAGAAAACCTTTCTTACCCTGGTGAGACATTATTGGGTGGACATGTGCGGTGAGGAGCATGGATTTCAACATCAACAACCCTGCTGCCACAATTCTTCTGTCTCCAAGAAAATGGAGACAGAACAGTCTTTGGCTGTCTTCAAGCAGCCCTCAGTCCCTGCTAGCCTGGGTTTACCTTCATGCTATCCTGCCCTGTAGGAGCTGTAGGACCTGTCTACTGCTGTGGTCCCTTGGAGAGCTTCCAGTTTGTGTAGCCCACCCAGGGAACTGCTCTCTGAGGGATGATCTGCAGGCATGACACAAGCTATAGGATGCCCAGCTGTGCTTCATCCCTAGAGGAGCTCAGATGCAGTTTAAGTCTTCCAGAGAGGAGATTTCATCAGCCTCTGTGACCATGTGAAAACTGAGGCTTCAGTCATGGGAGGTTCAGAGTCCTCCTCCATCAGAGAGTCAGAGAGCTTCTGGTGCTGAGGTGTTGACAGGGATTGTTCCAGAGATGCAAGGAACTGGTCCTCCAGATGAGCCCTGCTCTACCTCCCTCCTATATCCTGTCATAATAGTTGTTATTATTATTTCTGCCATATGGCAGTGCAAACAGAAAGCTGTGAAAGGGTGTACTGAACAGGTTTGGAAAACTCCTGAGTAGGCTTGGCCAGTAGGAGCGGACATACCAAGATGCTAAACCAAAATGCATTATCCAATCCATGCAAAACAGGGAACAGAAAACGAGGTTTTGTTTCGGAGTCACATCTTTGTTCTTTTATACCTCCATCAATCCATAGTAATTCCACCAACTACAACAGAATTGCTTCAATTTTCAGCACATTTTGGCTCAAATTGCATTTATATTCCAAAGGAGATAAATTCAGAATTATTCCAACAAAACTATGTGTATTATGCACAGAAACTAGACCTAGAATAATAATCAAATAAAACCACAAACAAACAAACAAAAAACCCACAACCAACACAAAATAGTAAGAACTTGAATCCACAGTTCATTTTTTTAAGGATTTTATTTCCTGGACGCTTCTAAAGACTTTTTTTTTTTTTTTTTTTTTTAATTGGGACCGGGGGGGGGGAAGATTGTCCACAGACTTTCTAAAAACACAAATGCCAGTAATTTCTGGAGGAACACAGCATACCCCAAGTGACTGTGTATCATTGTCAGCCATTTAGTTTCCTGAGGCAAGTGGCATCGCTGCTCTTTACCGTTGCTCACGTTTAGTTCAGTACCAGCTCACTTCTGCTGAAAAGCCTTGCAGCACAGCTGAGCTAGCAGAGACCCCGGGCCCGCACAGCAGGAGGCTGGGCTTCCCATGTGGGCACATCTATAGAAGTTCACTTAAGTCATCTCTGTCAGCATCAGCCTTTTGCTCAGATGCAATTCAAAGTGCTTTTCTCCACAGCCACTGGCGCAGACTGGTGACCGCAGCCAGCTGTCAGTGATAAAACCAGGACGTTAAGTAGACATTTTCCTCCAGTAGGAAAGACACAGATCAAAGCCTCTCCCTATTAGCCATATAAACTCTTTAAAAACTGCCCATCTCTTGGGGTCCCTGCACTATACTCTGATATTCCTCCAGAGGAGGAGGCAGCAGCTAGGGCATCTGTGAAGGTCTGGCTGGAGCATGAATTCGGTGCGTCTGTGTCACGTTACCCAGTGGCTCTCACCACAGCTTGGAAAAGCTGAAAGCTCTCCAGCTAATGCATTACTTTCTTTCAGTGATCTCATGTTTAAAGCATCATTTCCTCAGTCTTAGGCTCTCCTGCGGGGTCAGTAAATTCCACATTCAAAGAAGATTTTAATTCCTTGGTGAGTGACAAGCTGGAATGGCGATTTGAGTCCTAATCCCTCTCTCGAGTGGTGAATGGAGCATCTCGTCATTAGTACATTAGACAGATGCTATCAAAGATACCATGGGAATAGCAAACACCAACAATTTGAGCCAGCTGG
The DNA here is from genome assembly GCF_000687185.1 of Egretta garzetta. Lineage (NCBI taxonomy): Eukaryota > Metazoa > Chordata > Aves > Pelecaniformes > Ardeidae > Egretta > Egretta garzetta. The sequence continues at coordinate 5,656,543 of NW_009259685.1, forward strand.
AAAATGACAAGACTTGGGATGGTTCCCTCTCCACCCCATCAGCCTGCAGGGGTTTTTGGTGAGCCCTCCCTGCCTCCCTCCTACTGGTATAGCATGATATGGTGCAGACATCTTTCTTTTCCTTTCTCTTCCAGCTCTTTTCATAGAATCATAGAATCATAGAATGTTTTGGGTTGGAAAGGACCCCTAGAGGTCATCTAGTCCAACCCCCCTGCAGTGAGCAGGGACACCGCTAACTAGATCAGGTTGCTCAGAGCCCCATCCAAACTTCCTTCAGACCCACCATTCCCCACTTTGCCTGGGGAGGCAGGAAGGTATTAGTAATTAAAACTTGTTCTACTTTGTTCATTCCTGGTTCATTTCCTTCTTCTTTGAATTTCTTTCCAGCTCCTTGTCTTTCTGCTGAAACATCCTGACATGTTCCTCTTCAACCCCCTTTGCATGTACCACGTGGCATCAGCCTAGCACAGTAAGGACATTGGGGGGGTGACGGGTGGGCGGGGG